>NC_133328.1:249682893-249982994 GCF_042186555.1 Aquarana catesbeiana | reverse complement strand
CTTTGTTCATTATCGGAATTGTGAGAGACATATTGTACCATACCTTGGGATGTGTGAAGATACAGGCAACTCCAATATTTTGTAAAGTCTCTTCCAAAACCCCTTCTCTCAGTCAGTAGACTAAACCTATGGGAAAGACTAGTTGACCAGGGGAATAAATAGACAAGGGATTTCTAGTATATATATAAGATGTTGATGATCCCTCTAGACGGCGAGTCCAAGTGTCCTTTGGAGAGCTGGGAAATAGAATTGAACCAGGTATTGCCCACAACAATGAAAAGTAAAGTTCTGGATTATATTCACTCTACTTAAACGGACACAAGGACAAAATAAATGAATTATAAATCATTAATTAAATGGTACTATGTCCCATTAAAACTGCATAGAATGAACCCCGATATATTGCCTCTACTCTATGTTGGAGGGAATGTGGGCAGATTGGCTCCCATGCACATATATGGTGGCAGTGTAATCTGATCCAGCCATATTGGGCGGAAGTATTAGATTTAATTAAGAAGATCAGTGGGACTGAAACTGGACTTGACCCCTGGCAATGCTTGTTTCATGCAATGGAGGTGCCTAGGAAGAAATATAGAGCAGCAATCACTCCAATTTTGTTGAATGCAGCAAAGGCATTAATCTCGAAACAATGGAAATTAAAGAAAATACAGATGATAAAGGATTGGTTTAGGGAGGTAGACAGAATAAGGCTTATGGAAAGAAGTTATACATTCGCAAAATGACTCTGAAATGAGATTCATTAATACTTGGAAGAGCTGATTGGATTTTAAACAATCCCTGGTTTATGCGAGTTATAAGGGGAGTGAGGGTGGTATCTAGAGGGCCCCCCCCTTTTTTTTTTTCTTGATCTCTCTTCCCTTGACACAGAATAGAAATACACAATTTGAAGGGGTGATAGTAATGTTGGTAGAGAGATGAGACTCTTTCCTCCTCATAAATAAATATAAAGGGTAGGATTTTTAGAGGAGATTGTAATGGAGGCAGAGAGATAGACTCTCTCCTCTCCCAAAATAAATAAAGAGGGTTGGGAAAGGTCACAGATTTATATACAAAAAGGATTTTTTTTTCTTTCCTTTCGGGATTTAAATATTATAGGTAAGAGGAAGGGGATATTATTCACCAATACACAATTGGACGAAGGTAACAGATTGAGGGTGGGGGGATTGGTTTGTTGACAGCATCAAATAATATATGTTGGGGGGGGAGTGTGGTGTGGGGTTTTTTTTCTTCTTTCTGGGGTTGAGGGGGGAGTTGGTGAAATATTTTCAATTTTAAAAAATGTTTCTTTTTTGAGACTCTTCACTTTCCCTGAGAACTATGGAAAATGTGGTATTCTGAAAGGGGTATGTTGTGGGATAGATCCAGTGTTGTGTTTTTTCTTTGAATGTTCTGTATTTTTGTCTTTGAAATGATGTGGAATGTTTTATATGTGTATAAATTCAATAAACATAATTTAAAACAAAAATTCAGGTAAAGGCACTCCAAGATAAAGCCATTGACACAGAAAATCGTCATAGGCGCAATAATCTGCGGATCCTGGGCCTTCCAGAAAAAGTGGAGGGTTCCAGGCTGGCTGAATTTGTTGAGTCCTTCCTGACCATGCTTCTGGGCCTGGAAAATCTCCTAGCCACATTTATGGTAGAACGTGGCCACGTAGTGCCACCGGCCCCACCGATCCGAGGGGCCCGCCATGACATTTGCTACTGTGGCTGCTTAATTACAGGGACAGAGACATGCTGCTGGCCCTGGCATGCAAGAAGCAAGACCTCTAATTCAACAATACTCACATCTCTATCTTTCCGAACTACTCACCTGAAATCCAGCAGCGTCGTTGATCCTACGAAGAGGTTCGCAAGAGTCTCTGGGAGACTCACCTACAGTCTGTTTTTCCCCAGCAAGCTTCGTATCATTGATGGAGTCAGGTCCCGCTTCTTTGACCCCAGAGTCGACCTCTGCCTGGCTGGATGCTCGCGGTTCCTAGTGAGGCTTCATCACTACAGAATCCCATATCCCTTTTGCCATGCTTGGCTGTGCCTTAAAGGTATCATTTATCTGTTTGGGCCTGTTGCCATTTTCTTGCCTACATGTCCTCATTAAGGGGGATCATCCTGCACCTGTTATCAATTATTTCCGGGTACTATCTCTAAACTGAATCCTATATCCCCTGAGGTTCCCGCTCCTTATTATGGAGTCCACTAGTCCTGGGCGGTGTGTTGTCTAGACGTATATAACTCCAGCAGCTGCACCAGCAGGTGCCATCATTATTTCTACCTACCTCTCCACACTCAACAGTCCTCTCTGCCTTGGATTGCCCAGGGAACGGTTGCTTCCTCCTCCCCTTCTTCGGACACTGTTTTAACTGTGACTGATTTATTTTTTTTGCCTTGCAGTTAGTTTTTGGGTACAAGCCCCTCTAACGGTCTTTAGTTACCGTGGCTTGTTTAGGTGTGGGCAGGGTAAGCGCTGTTGCGCTTGGGTATGATGGTATTTTTTTTGTGCTCTTTATTTGTGTGTGTGTGGTGGCTTGCTCCATCTTTTTGCTGCCCCTCGGGTTGCCCCCTCTCATTGCCATGCCCTTTTCGCACGCACTGACCCACGCTGGTCATCATGACTGGGACATGTTTTGAAACAATAAAAACCTTTTTCTGGAAAGTCCGGGAATTGAACTCTAGGTTTAAAAGAGCTCTCCTCTTTCAGTATCTTAAACCCTTGGCCCCACATATTTTTACTTCAAGAGATGCATCTGATGGGCAGCAAGCTTCTGGCTTAAAAAAAAACCCTGGATACAAAAAGGTTTCCATGCTACATATTCCAACTATTCCAGGGGGGTTTCAATACTTATTAGTAAATCACTTCCACATAGGAGGCTGTGCATACTGATACCCAGGGTAAATATGTTATAGTTGTCCTGCAACTTTGGCAATAGCATTATATGGTAGTGGCTATCTATGTCCCCCCCTTTCTTGGATTTCATTTTATATGCTATTCTAGACAAGGTTACACATTATTCCTCATCTACACTGTTCATTTCTGGTGATTTTAATGCCATTGTCTCTCCCGATTTTAGATAAACCTGTATCAGGTTTTTTTTCTGGTCTGTTGGCATCCTGGGCACTGGCAGCGGATTTGACTGAAGCATGGAGATGGTGTCACCCTGACACCAAGGCGTTCTCCTGTTTTTTCACATCCCATCGGATGGCTTTCAATCGACTTTGCGTTTGTCAACCCATCACTCTGTCAGGGCCTTGGCTCAGCCCTTCCTTCTCAAAGCTGGCCACTCAGCTAATTGCCAGCTCCTTTCTCTCCACAGTGACTCACCTGTTTATGATATCCTGCTCGTCAGTCCTGCCTACTTAAGCCGTCCAGCCCAGATGATCTCTGCCTTCGCCTATGTCACATCTCTAAAGACGCTCTCCTGTGTTCCTGGTAAAGGCTTGCTTGGCTGACATTCCTTCTGGCTCCAGATCCTGCTTGCTGTTCTACTACGCTCATCTCTGGCTCCCTGATGTTTTGGCTTGTCTGACTATCCATTCCGGTTCCTGAACTCTGGCTATTTTTTGACTACGTTTACTCTGTTTACCTTTTTATTATTATTAAACAAGTGTGATTTAACTGTACTTCTGTCTCAGTCTGATTCATGGTTTCTGACAGTAGGCGAAGGCCATGAATTCAGAAGATGCAGTCAATCCACTTGTTGGTAATATTTTTTCCAGATTGGATGAGCGGGATCACTGCATGTATTAGTTTGCCATATCGTTACAAACGCTCCTGAGTCGCACGGCTCACCTGGAATCTCCCACTGTGGCTGGTCCGGTACAACCTGTGTTGCAGGCTGTCGTTGCTGCTGCTCCAGTCTCTGTGCAGGCACCCGCCTCGAGCATTACCTCTCTAAGCGATTTGGGGGTGATCCAGTCTAATGCAGAGGGTTTCTCAACCAGGTTGAGATATATTTTGAGATGCTGCCCCAGGCTTTTCCCACGGAGAGAAGCAAAGTAGGTTTTGTGATATCTTTGCTTTCTGAGAGAGCCTTGGCCTGGGCAAACCCTCTATGGGAGACGCAAAAACCTGTTGTCTTGAGTTACCCAGAGTTTGTGGCTTCTTTTAAAAGAGCATTTGACCACCTCAAGGGAGCAACGGTTTTCACAAAGCTTGATTTGAGAGGGGCATACAATCTTATGAGGATTAAGGAGGGCGACGAGTGGAAAACTGCATTTAATACCAGAACAGGCCATTATAAATACCTCATAATGCCTTTTGGACTTTGTTTTTAGGTTCAAGGGAGCAACGCCTCAAGGGAGCAATGGTTTTCATAAAGCTTGATTTGAGAGGGGCATACAATCTCGTGAGGATTAAGGAGGGCGAGGAGTGGAAAACTGCGTTTAATACCAGAACAGGCCATTATGAGTACCTCGTAATGCCTTTTGGCTTTTGTTTTTTTTGTTTTTTAAATCAAAAAGATTTTTATTGAACTTGTCAAAAAATTACAGCATCCAATTTACATGTATATAAAGAATTCTTCAGCCAATAACTTATACACAAGCATGTTATCCTTACCACTGCTACACATCAAAGTATTCCTAGCACTCTCCTTCTACCACTCCATCCCTCCACCAACACAGCCCGCATCATACATGGTTCATATGAGGAATATCTTCCCCTTTAGGGACACTGCAAAAGTCGAGACATTACCAGTTCTCTGGGGCTTAGACCAGGTGTATCTAGCCAGCATGACCATATGCGTTCGTGCATTCAAACCTGCCCGGACATCCCCTGTGTTGGTAGATGTATTTTTCCATAATAAGGGTATTTCCCATGTGAGTTATCCAGGAGTTGCTAGTGGGTGGCGAGGCAGACTTCCAGGCCATTAAGATAAGTTTCTTGGCCTGGAACAGTGCCCTAGAGAATGCAACCCTGATCAATTCCTCAGGGATCACATCCTCCAGAACCCCCAGTATATAGCATATAGGGTCTATAGGCACCTTTGTTTGGAACACCCTGTTGAGCGTACCAACCACCTCCTTCCAGTACCAGTGGAGCTTCAGGCAGCGCCACAGGAGATGGATGAGATCCCTGTTGTGCTGCCGACAGCGAGAGCACAAAGGGTCCGCCAATCTGCCCATCTTATGTAGTTTTGCCGGAGTGTAGTATACCCTCAGTATTATGTACATTTGGGAGACTTTTTGTGCCACATTCAGAGAGCATGTGGTTATGGATCGTAGGACTTCTTCCCATTGATCTCACGTAAGTTGGCCTAGGTCTTTCTCCCATGCTAACACTGCCTTACATGGGTATGCCCGCAGGTGTCCTGTGAGTAGCATTTTATAGCATTGGGATATAATCCCCTTTGTTGCATTGCTAGAATGCAGCACATGGAATACCGGGGTGGTCGACAGTGTGTACTCTCCTGCATCCCCCTGTGCAGCGACAGCATGCCGGAGCTGAAGGTACGAGTACCACATGGTAGTGGGTAGGTTGAATTTGACCTGCAGTTCCGGGTAGGATAACAGTTTTCCGTTTTCAAATATGTGGGATAGCATAGCTACACCATGAGCATGCCACCTGGGCCCCTGTTGCAACTTAGCCAGCTCCACATATGTGGTATATTTCCCCATATGGGACTAAAATCGGTGAATCCCTGTACCCCCTGAAGCTGCCTGCACTTATTCCATATTTTTTGTATTAGCAAGAGTGTTGGGGTCTGTTTATTGGATTTCATACATTTTTGTGCCTCCAATCCCATCGGGATGGTCTCAGCTCCAGAGGCATACAGCATCAATTACACCATTGAGCCCACCGGATCTTGGGACATAGAGCCGACCAGATGCAGTTGGGCCGCTATATAGTACAGCCAAGGGTTGGGAACTGCCAACCCTCCGCCATCCTTAGATCCTGTTCCAGCCTGATCCTAGGGGGCTTGGTATTCCACAGCAGGCGTCGAAAGAAGGTGTTTACTACTCTGAACATTTTTAAGTGTATTACTACTGACGAATTGTGTAGAAAGTATAGCAGCTGGGGCATTAGAATCATTTTAATTAGGTTGGCCTTGCCTGCCAGTGACATTTTAAGGTTGTTCCATGTATTAATTTTATCCCGAAACCGAGATAGTAGGGGGTTTATATTTAGGGAGCTATATTCCCTTAGTCTGGGTGAGATTTGTACTCTCAAATACTTAAAGCTAGTAACCACGGGGATGGGACAAGAGTCTGGGAGTTCCACCTCCCGGTCTTCGTCTAGCAGCATCAGGGCTGACTTAGACCAGTTTATGGTCAAACCAGAATAGTGGCCAAACCGTGTGATAATGGACATTACCCCTGGCAATGGTGGCTGGGGTCCCCCAGAAAGAGTAACATGTCATCCGCATACAACATAATTTTTTTTTGCAAGACTCCATACTGTAACCCATGGATCCGGGAGCTGGTCCTTACCATGGCTGCCAGCAGTTCAATAGCAATTGCAAAGCGCAGGGAAGACAGCGGGCACCCCTGCCTCGTTCCCCTGCCCAGAGCAAAAGCAGGTGACATTCTGTCCATCATTCTCATTGTCGCCTGTGGGGAAGCATAGAGCAACTTAACCCATGCAATAAACCGGTCCACGAATCCAAATTTATCTATAACAGCCTACAGGTACCTCCAGTTAATACTGTCAAACGCCTTTTTGGCATCCAGGGATAAGAGAGCCCTGTGGCCCCCATTATCCGCTTGTAATTGCATGTTCATAAATAGCCTTCTTAGATTTGTAGCTGTGGATTTTTGTGGCATAAAGCCAGCTTGATCCTGGTGAATAATAGATGTCACTATCCCGTTGACCCGAAGCGCCATGACCTTAGCAAGGATTTTTATATCGTCTGGAGCAATGAAATAGGCCTGTATGAGCCTGGGTCATCTGGATCCTTCCTCAGTTTTAGTAACAAAATCACATTTGCTCTAGCCATAGATTCTGGGAGTTTACCTTCATCTAAACATGCGTTAAATACCTTTAACAATTCTGGCAGTATTTGTTCACCAAACTGAGTGTACACCTCCATAGGGAGGCCATTCTCTCCAGGCTCCTTACAGGTGGGAAAAGAGCCAGCCGCCAGTTGAAGCTCTTCTAATGTAATCAGGGCATCTAGATGTTTTTTAGCCTCAGCAGACAGCGAAGGCAGATCTATAGTAGACACATAAGTATCCAGATTCTCGTCCGAGTAAGCCTCCCTTGACCTATAAAGGTCTTCATAAAAAGACGCCAGCCCATATATAATGGCCTCTGGGGAATTAACCACCTTGCCATTTGAGGTGCGAATGGCGCCAATGACCAGACACTGTTGTTGAGATCGTGCTATAGCAGGCGGCCCGTCTTTTCCCCCTTCTCATAAAATGCCAGTTTTGTAAAGAACCTTTTTCTTTCTGCAGTGGAGGATCTCAGGCGGTCCAATGAACAGCAACTTATGCCAAAAGGCGTTTAACTTCCATGGGGCCCTGGGTAATAAACTTGGTGGTTGGGTAGTCAGCCATAGAGCCAGTGGAGAATGGTCCTATACTCTTCATGGAAAGTATTCCACCTTAGAGGTGTAGCCGACCATGTTGAGCGTACCCACACATAAGTCAATATGGGACATTGAACCATGGGTCTTGGAAAAACATGAGAATTGTTTGCTGTCTGGATTGCGAATGCACCACAGGTCAGTCCATCCCACCTCTGCCAACAAGCGGCTAAGAGCAGTTCCCCTGGGGGAGACACTGGGGGGTGTCTATCTAGCCTGGGATCTAAGTAGCAGTTAAAGTCGCCCATAATCAGGATTGGGATATCAGGTTTGTTAGTCAGGTAAGACAGCAGCAACTGTAGCACCTCCCGAGAAAACGGGGGGTATATACACAAAGGCCAAAATCATGGTAATTGTATACAGTTTACAGTACAGAAACACAAATCTACCAGATATATCAATGAGGGAATCTAGCTCCTGGTATGCCAATGCTTTATGTATCAGTACACTTACTCCGCGAGAAAAGGCAGAGTAAGTGGAGTGATAGGCCTTCCTGACCCATGTATACTGTAAGGACCCAACCGTATCTCCCTGCAGATGGGTCTCCTGCAAGCCAATTCTGGCCAGATGAAACTTCCGCAAACTCGCAGAAATCATAGTCCTTTTCAGTAGATCATTTACCCCCCGGACATTCCATGACACTATAGGTGTAAAGGACATGGCAAACATACATATATCCACTTAAAAATATAGGGGAGTCTCTTAATCATAAATAGTGATTCCACATACCCTCGGGGGCCGGCCAGTGAGCAGTCTGGAGCAGTCATCAAATAGTGTAGCACATATGAGGTGGCAATGGAGTAACACGTACATTGGAGAGGCATCAGGAAACTGAGGTAAAACATCATGCGTGACTGCGCAGCAAGATAAGTAAAGTAACAAGTATAGGAGTGGCTTTCAACCTGTGGGCCACTTCCTGCCAAGGGGCACAGCAGGGACCTTCCAAAAATCGTGGGGCTCGGGCTTTATATGCACTCCTCTTGCCAACAGGGCACAGAAACTTGAGCCATGTCAACCATGGCAACAGGTAAATAGCAGGTAATGTGTACAATCGCCTTCCACCTGTACACATATGCTGAAATGCGGAAAGGAAAGTAAGTAGGATTTCACTCGCTGATAGGTATCAAGTATGGGCCCTCTCTTGGCCTCATGAATGCTGAAATGGTAGTTGGGTGCCCTTCACGCCTAAGAAAGGTGATGTGAGCAGCTTCAACCTTTTCTGTTATCTTGACCCCGACGGCGGAGATCTTGTTCATTTTGATCCAGCCATCCTGCGGCATCCTATGCATTTTCAAAAAAGTGGTTCTGATCTCTGGCTGTTATTCGTAACTTGGCTGGAAACAGCATGGCATAATGTAACTGTAGCCGTTGTAGCCGCTTTTTGACGTCTGCAAACTTGGACCTTCTGCGTTGCACTGCTGCAGAAAAGTCTGGGTAAAAGGATATTTTTCTCTGGCCAGTCACAGCACAACCTCACGATCCTTTTAGTTCAGGAGTCTGGCTAGCATCGATCTCGGGGGGCTGCCAGGCGGGAGAGAACGTGGCGTCACTCTGTGTGCCCTCTCCACCGTGTATAGAGGAGAGAAAGCCTTCTTTCCAAACCCTTCCTGCAACCAACCTTCAATGAATGCAGTGGGGTCCCTACCTTCCACCTTCTCTGGGAGCCCCACAATGCGGACATGGTTATGTCTCAGGCGGTTCTCAATATCGTCAGTTTTATCAAAGGTCTGACATGTTTGCTGGGCAGCCACCCTCACATCTCGATTCATATGGGGCATCTGATCCTCAATGTCACTTACTCTTCCCTCCACAGCAGTGGTTCTCTATCTGATTTTCTGAATGCCCTGGGGGAGGAGAGACACTGTCTCCTTCAGCCCCCCAAAATTCTTATTCAACTCATCCACCGAGGCAGTGCATTTATGTACAGCATGCAGTATTTCACTCACTGTGGGTTGGGGGCTATCCTCCATTTGCATATCAAACAGGTCGGGCATAGGATCAGGGACAGACTCCATGGGTTTAGTGTCATCCAGCCTGTCTGCATCATCCCTGTCTGCCTGTTCTGTGGGTGTAGAAGGATGTTGAGATTTGGCCTGTGATGATTCTGCAGGGCCTGCTAACTTCTGCGTATAGCATGTCCCTGGACTGTTCTTTAGTCTTAGGGGGTTTCGTGGACTTACTCCCAGCTCCATTTTTTTTGTCCTGGCCTCGTGGTGTCTTCTGAGGCTGAGACTGCCAGGCGCCATCTTGGAAATCCTGAGAGGCCAGCGTCTCCTCGGTTCCCACGGTTCATCATGCCCGTTTTGTCAGCAGGCACCGGTACCGATCGATTTCGGGCGTCTATTGTGGCGAGGGAAGGATCGTCAGCAGGATCACCAGCGGGAGCTCCGTGGAACAAGTCTGTTCACATGCCTCGTTAGGCCACGCCTCCGCCTTTTGGCCTTTGTAACGCCCTAGCAGTTTTCCAGGAATTTATTAACGATGTCTCCGAGATTTGTTGCAGTTATGTCTGGTGGTTTATCTCGACGATATCCTCATATTTTCCAAATCTCTGGCGAGCCACCACACAGATGTCTGTTGTGTGCTTCATAAACTAAGAGAGAACAATCTCTATTGTAAATTTGAGAAGTGTGAATTCCATCATGAACAGGTTAAATTCCTGGGTTATGTTATTTCCACTGCTGGTTTTTCGATGGACCCAGAGGAACTTTCAGCAGTCCTACAGTGGCCCCGACCCGTGGGTTTACGTCCTTTGCAGCGTTTTTTTGGCTTTACTACCTATTATCGGAAGTTTATTCGTAATCTCTCATTTCTGGTCAAGCCCCTGACTGATATGACCAGAAAGGACGGTAACCCACAGAATTTGTCTCCGGAGTCCATTAAGGCCTTTGAGAGTCTCATGGCCTCCTTTGTTTCTGCTCCTGTGTTGGGACACCCTGATCCTACGTTACCTTTTATCTTTGAAGTTGATGCTTCTGAGACTGGAGTTGGCGCCCTTCTGTCTCAACATCCTACCTCTGAGAGAACTATGCATCCTTGTGGCTACTTTTCCAAGAAATTGTCACCTACGGAGTGCAATTACGAGATTGGTGACAGAGAGCTGTTAGCGATCATTTTAGCTCTGAAAAAATGGAGACACCTCCTCGAAGGTACCACTGTGCCGGTTCTCATTCTTACTGACCATAAGAATTTCACATTCTTGTCTGAGGCTAAACGCCTCTCTCCCAGAAGGGCACTGTCATGTACCTTACAGCAGAGTCCGAAATGCTGAGGGTGGCCTCTTACATGGTTCCGGTCCCAACACCCCTGGTAGTGAGGACAGGGAGTGCTGGGGCAACGAAAGGGTGCAGGTGCCTGCAGACTGAAGGCTGGAGCTTGGAGATACAGGATCCTCTCAGAGGAAGGCATGAAGACTGATCACCAGAACTGTTCAGCAGAAGCCAGGCAGGTAAGTATGGATTTAAGAACAACTGCAATGTCAGAAACAGGCAAAGGTTGGCAACTGGCTGGCAACAAGGTACATAAACGGAAGGCAAGTTCGTAGTCAATGACAGGCAGAGGTTGGCAACGGGCTGGCAGCGAGGTACAGAATCAGGAAGCAGAGCCTTAGTAGAGAATCCAAGCCAAGGTCTGTATAATCAGTAAAGGTAGATAACAGGCAGGGGTGATCCAGGAGAATGGTCAAGGAAGCCGGGTTTGTCAGGAGCAAGGTAATAAGTCAAACAGCAATCAGGAACTCAGGAACAAGCTGAAGAAGATCCAGCACTGGTATCAGGCAGAGACTCTGTTTATATAGGGCGCCAAGCGCCAGGATTAGTGGACGTGAATGTGCGTGCGTGCATGCACGTTTGCTTAGGTGTGCGAATGTGCGCACACGTTCATATGGGTGCGCGAGTGCGCACGTTCGTTCTGGAACCCATTCCCCTCTGTCGGGGACACTGCGCATGGCCATTGGCATTAGCGGAATGGGAATTAGCCACTGCTGCACGGAGACGGGCATTAGCACTGTGAGTTCTCTGACAATGTCCATTGGCATTAGCGGAATGGGGATTAGCCACTGCTGCATGGAGACAGGCATTAGCACTGTGAGTTCTCTGACAGGCGCAAAGGGCTCCATGCTCCTCCTGAGAAACCTTGTGACCACTGCTTTGTCCCAGAAAGTCTCTGTACTGCCATGCTCCAGACTTACCATTCTTCCAAGGCTGCCAGCCCACCATGGGAAGAATCAACTCTTTTGGGCCATTTCCCAACAATTCTGGTGGCCTAGTCTACGTGCTGATGTAACCGCCTTCGTAGCTGCCTGTTCCGTGTGTGCTCAGAGTAAGACTCCACAACACCTTCCTGTGGGCCTCCTACAACCCATACCCAATGGAGAGAGGCCCTGGACCCACCTGTCTATGGATTTCATTGTGGAGTTACCCAACTCCCAGGGCAACACAGTTATCCTTGTGGTAGTTGACCGGTTCTCAAAAATGTCCCATTGTTTTCCACTTAAGAAGTTGCCCACTTCTAAGGAACTGGCTTCCATTTTTGTTTGGGAGATCTTTCGCTTACATGGGCTACCCAAGGTTATTGTCTCGGACAGGGGTAGTCAATTTGTGTCCTGGTTCTGGCGAGCCTTTTGTGCACAGTTGGGAATTCAGCTTGCTTTCTCCTCTGCGAATCACCTGCAGCCTAATGGGGCTGCAGAACGAGCCAATCAGTCCTTGGAGCAATTCCTACGTTGCTATATTTCTGACCATCATAACAACTGGTCAGACCTCTTACCGTGGGCGGAGTTTGCTCACAATAGTGCCTTAAATTCTGCCTCCAGATTTTCCCTTTTTTGGCGAACTATGGTCTCCAACCTTCCATGTTGCCTGACTCATTTGTTCCGCAGAGTATTCCTGCATTAGAGGAGCATCTCTGTGGTCTTCGTTCCACTTGGGAACGAGTCCAGGAGGCTTTGCGACATGCTAATGATAGGTACAGACTCCATGCTGACCGCAGACGCCTGCCTGCGCCTTCCTAACAGATTGGGGACAGGGTCTGGCTGTCATCTCGCAACCTGCGACTTCGTGTTCCCTCTCTAAAGTCCTTGGTTTATTGGGCCTTTCCGTATTCTTCGCAGGATTAACCCAGTGGCTTAGGCATTAGACCTTCCTTCTAATATGCTTCTCTCGAATGTATGTCATGTCTCCTTATTAAAACCTTTGGTCTGCAACCGCTTTACCACCTCGGTGCCTTGTCCTCACCTTGTAAAGGTTGAGAAACATGAGGAGTAGGAGTAAGTACAGTCCATTGTTGACTCCCGTAGGTTACATGGGCTCATACAGTACCTGGTGCATTGGAAAGGGTACGGTCCGGCATTGAGGAGGGCGTACTGTCAGGGCTGGGCTCCGCCCTTCCTTCTCAAAGCTGGCTGCTCAGCTGTCGGCTAGTTGCCAATTCTTTTCTCTCCACAGTGACTCATCTGTTTTTGATATCATGCTTGTCAGTCCTGCCTACTTAAGCCGTCCAGCCCAGATGATCTCTGCCTTCACCTTTGTCACATCTCTAGAGACGCTCTCCTGTGTTCCTGTTAAAGACTTGCTTGGCTGACATTCCTTCTGGCTTCAGATCCTGCTTGCTGTTCTACTACACTCATCTCTGGCTCCCTGCCATTTTGGCTTGTCTGACTATCCGTTCCGGTTCCTGAACTCTGGCTATGTTTTGACTATGTTCAACTTTTTATTATTAATATTATTATTATTAATAAACAAGTGTGATTTAACTGTACTTCTGTCTCAGTCTGATTCATGGTTTCTGACACACTGCTGGCCGATGCCCAGGAGGTCAAATACCTCCCCAGTGGTCTCTCAGACCACGCTTTGCTGGAGATTACCCTGAGGGTGAGTCAGACCCACAATGCGTCTGTGGCGCCTAGGCTCTCTCACCCTGGTGTTACAGAGGCAGTCCCTCCTTTATTGGAGGAAGATTGGGGGTTGAATTTGGGTTCTGCCCCACCTAGCATCACCTGGGATGCCTTTAAGGCTTGTGCACAGGGTCATTACATAGCGGCCATTGCCGCAGTTCCATTGATCCCACCCCGACTAAGTTTGATGCCCTTATGGCTGCTGGGAGAGATCTCCATTCACATATGTCTGAGCTCACGAGACTGAATATACACAAAAACAAGCAATTGCTCTTTGAGCAGGGGGATAGAAATGGGAGGTTCTTGGCCCTGTTAGCTCAGCATGACACCCCTTTCATGATAGTTCCTAAAAAAAATACAGACGGCGGCTCGATAACACCTTTGGATGGCATACTCCAAGAGTTCTGGTCCTTTTTACAGTAACTTATACTCTTCTTCTCTGCCACCTAATTGTGACCCTGTCGTTATGCGCCCCTTTTGGATACAGTAGCTTTGGGTTGGCCCTCTGACACTGAGAGGGAAGACTTGGTGAAACCCATCACCCCTGAGGAGGTTCTTTTAGCCATTCATTCCTTCCCGAGTGTTAAGGCCCCAGGCCCAGAGGGCCTACCCATTGAATTATACAGGACTCATAGCACACAGTTGGCCCCTAAATTAGCCACCCTATACACAAGCTGTTTGGCAGAGGACACCCTCCTCTCCTCCATGAGTGAAGCACATATTACATTGATCCACAAAAGTCATACAGATCCAGCCCTCTGTGCTTATTAAATCTAGACTTTAAAACACTCACTAAGCTTGTCACACGTAGATTGAATAGCATTCTCCCTACCGTTATATACTCAGACCAAAGAGGTTTTATGTCCGACAAGTCTACGGACATAAAAATCCATAGACTTTTTACCAACATCCATGCCCCTCATTCCAACCAAGGTACTTGAGTAATTGCGTCCCTATATATAGAAAAAAACATTTGACACAGTGGAATGGGTATACCTTCCGGTGGTCCTTAGATTTATGGGGTTCCCACTTCTCTTTATTCAATGGATGTGCATCTTATACAAAAGTCCCACTAAATCTATTAAATTTAGAGGCCACTTATCAGAGCCTTTTTCACCTTACAGAGGCACGCAACAGGGCGGCCCTGTTTGCCATTGCCATGGAACCGATAGCGGAGACCCTCTGCAGTTCCCAGGAAGTCAAGAGCCTATGTGTTGGCTGGCTGGAGGAGAGGGTAGCTTTGTTTGCTGATGATCTCCTTCTCTTTCTAAATGATCTGGGTCCTTCCCTGCAGGGAGCTCTCCACATCCTTAACCCTTTTTTAGAGATCACTGGCCTCCAGGGTAACTGGACAAATTCCCAGCATTTTCCTGTGGACCCTGAGGCTAAGGTGTGTGCGCAAGTAAATGTTCCTCTGCAATGGGTAGAAACATTTAAATACCTGGGCATAATCATCTCTAAATCTGCCCAGGAATATATGCAGTTGAATTCACTACCAACTCTTGCCATGGTCAAGGCGAGGCCTAAGGCATGGGAAAACTTGCCACTGTCACTATTAGGTCATATAAATCTTGTTAAAATGAAAATTTTGCCTAAATTCACCTATATATTCCGTAACTCCCCCCAATGGCTTCCCAGAAAGTTTTTTCCTCTTTAAATCGAGTACTGACCTTCTTCTTGCGCGGTCCTTACCCAACCCGTTATAAACTTTCTACATTAACGCACCCACCTTCTCAGGGTGGCCTAGTAATGCCGGACTGTTTCAAATATTTTCTGTCATCGCAGCTAGTTACAACTCACTGGTGGTTGTTCCGATACATCTAATATGGCGACAGTCCTGGAGGCAGCAGTGCTCTCCTCTATGGAAGCTTTACAACTATTACTATACAGTGGTAACAATGCCCCGTATCATTTAACGCCTTCTATGGTTACCACTCTTAAGCTTGGAAGGTGGGCTTGAGCGTTGAAAAGAGAGACCCCAAACAGTATTCCCCATACACCTTCACTGTGGATTAACCCCACCTTACCTCATTTATACTCCTTCCTTGACCCTCAAGCCTAGACTAAATATCAAATTAAAGCATTGTCACACGTACTTGAGCACGGTAAACTGCTCCCATTCCCCACTATTTGTTCAAAATACAGTGTCCCTTGCTTTTAATATTTTAGATATTGGCAAATATCCCATGCCTTTGGGAGCCAATTTCACTCCTCTACTGGGTGCCTCTCCATGTCAGTGCTTGATAAGACGGTGCGGTCTGACTGCTCCTCCAAACCTATGTCAGTCCTGTATGTATCTATGTATGTATCTACAGTATCTCACAAAAGTGAATACACCCCTCACATTTTAAAAAATATTTTATTATATCTTTTCATGTGACAACAATGAAGAAATTACACTTTGCTACAATGTAAAGTAGTGAGTGTACAGCTTGTATAACCGTGTCAATTTGCTGTCCCCTCAAAATAACTCAGCACACAGCCATTAAACCGCTGGCAACAAAAGTGAGTACAACCCTAAGTGAAAATGTCCAAATTGGGCCCAAAGTGTCAATATTTTGTGTGGCCACCATCAATAGGATTTAGATCTGGAGACATGCTTGACCAGCCCATTGCTTTTACCCTCAGCTTCTATAGCAAGGCAGTGGTCATCTTGGAGGTGTGTTTGGGGTCGTTATCACGTTGGAATACTGCCCTGCAGCCCAGTCTACGAAGGGAGGGGCTCATGCTCTGCTTCAGTATGCCACAGTACATGTTGGCATTCATGGTTCCCTCAATGAATTGTAGCTCCCCAGTGCCGGCAGCACTCATGAAGCCCCAGACCATGAACCTTCCACCACCATGCTTGACTGTAGGCACTAGGCAAGACACACTTGTCTTTGTATTCCTCACCTGGTTGCCGCCACACATGTTTGACACCATCTGAACCAAATACGTTTATCTTGGTCTCATCAGACCACAGGATATGGTTCAAGTAATCCATGGCCTTAGTCTGCTTATCTTCAGCAAATTGTTTGTGGGCTTTCTTGTGCATCATCTTTAGAAGAGGATTCCTTCTGTGACAACAGCCATGCAGATCAATTTGATGCAGTGTGCAGCGTATGGTCTGAGCACTGACAGGCTGACCCCCCACCACCCCTTCAACCTCTGCAGCAATGCTGGCAGCGCTTATACGTCTATTTCCAAAAGACAACCTCTGGATATGATGCTGAGCACATGCACTCACCTGCTTTGGTCAACCATGATGAGGCCTGTTCTGAGTGGAACCTGTCCTGTTAAACCGCCGTATTGTCTTGGCCACTGTGCTTCATCTCAGCTTCAGGGTCTTGGCAATCTTCTTATAGCCTAGGCCATCTTTAGGTAGAGCAACAATTCTTTTTTTCAGATCCTCAGAGAGTTCTTTGCCATGAGATGCCGTGTTAAACTTCCAGTGACCAGTATGAGAGAGTGAGAGCGATGACACCAAATTTAACACACCTGCTCCACATTAACACCTGAGACCTTGTCACACTACTGATTCACATGACATCGGGGAGGGAACATGGCTAATTGGGCCCAATTTGGACATTTTCACTTAGGGGTGTACTCACTTTTGTTGCCAGAGGTTTAGACATTAATGACTGTGTGTTGAGTTAGTTTGAGAGGGACAGCAAATTTACACTGTTAAACAAGCTGTACACTCCCTACTTTACATTGTAGCAAAGTGTCATTTCTTCAGTGTTGTCACATGAAAAGATATAATAAAATATTTACAAAAATGTGAGGGGTGTACTCAGGGATTTTTTCTCAAAAAATAGGTGCAGGAACTCAACCATGACCCCCCCCCACACACACACACACACACACACACCCTCCAAACTGCATCAAATAATGGGTGTGGTTAAATTTTACGACAAACATTGGAAGGGTCCTAAAGGGGCAGTTAATACCAGGGTTGTATTACGTACTGATTGCAGAGTTCAGGGGGGAAGTGTTACACACAGAGTGCAGAGTTCAGAGGTGCGCTACATGTAGAGGTTGGGGGTGTGCTATATGCAGAGCAGAGTGCAGAGTTCAGCCTTCTTCCACAGCTGCTTACCTCTGCATCCCCCATCCACATCTCACCCCTCTTCAGCTTCGACCTCTGCATGCAACCAGCCCCCCCCCCCCCCCCCCCGCACACTGCCCCAATCTTCACTCTCCCTGCTCAAAAGCTCCACCATCTTCCACATATCTGACTTGTGTTGCTGTATTAGGCTGAAACACCCAGCCGGCTCTAGTACCTCCCTGCACATTGTAGTGGCTCTGCCTCTCTCACTTTCAGGGAGATCATCCAGTGGGAGGGTCAGGATCTTCTGTGATTGCAAGTGATAGTAGTGAGCAGAGGGACTGAGCCAGAGGTGGTGGAACTGAGTTCCACCAAGTTCCAGATAAAAAAAAGCCCTGGGTGTACTCACTTTTGTGAGATACTCTATGTTTAGTCACTCTTTTGGAGTTGTCAGCCTTATGGAATAAATGGTTACTGGATATCCCGGATCTAGATGGGAATGATTTGTCTGATATCTGGGATCTCCCATTTAAACAACTTATCCCCATGAGATACTGCCTTATTCAATTCAAAATTGTACACTGAGCTTATTACACGCCACACAGCATTCATAAAATGGCTCCCAGTGTACCACTGGATTGCTGGAGATGTTCTCAGCCTCGGGGTGATTCCACCCAATTTTTTTTGGTCCTGCCCAGCCATTGCCTAATACTGGGAGGCAGTGGTCTGTGTTGTACAAGGAGTTTCAGGAAAATACTTTCCCCACTCTTTGCATGTCTGCTTATTGGGCTTAGTGCAGGAGTTGGCCCTCACCGTGGCTGTTGCTTGGACCTCTTCTATTTTATGCTAGGAAAACAATAACCATGACTTGGAAAAAACCTACTCCCCCTACAGTTTCAATATGGATGAATGTGGTCAACGCTGCAATACCACTTTACAAAGACACTACAATAGAGGGTGTCCACGGAAGTTCTAAATGAGGCTAAATGAGGACTTCACGACATACTGTATATGTCTGGTGTTCCTTCTTAAGGGTTAAATATTTTTTCTGTATCTTTCAGACATGTTATCCTATTACAATGGGAGGGCATGCATATTGGGTCTGACCTGGTGGGGTTGCTATCCTGATCTTATTTTATGACTATAGGAGTGAGTGTGTTGTTTGTATTACACACTGGGTGCTCCAGCGGTCTGCCCGGGTTACCCCTGCGTGGGTGAAATTCTGTTAATTGAAATTTCAATAAAAAGATCTAAAAAAAAAAGAAAAAGAAGCATTGTCACAGCAGACTATCCCAGTAAGACCTGGCCCCACAATTTACAGTGTAAAACTAATAAAGTGATTGTAAAGTCTTGTTTAAAAAAAATAGAAAATAAATAACAAACATGTTATACTTACCTGCTCTGTTGCAGTGGATTTGCACAAAGTAGCCTGGATCCTCCTCTTCTCGGGTGCCTCTTCGCTGCTCCTGGCCCCTCTCTCCTGTCGAGTGCCCCCACAGCAAGCAGCTTGCTTTGGGGGCAGCCGAGCTGGAGCTCTGTGTGTCCATTCAGACATGGAGCTGCTTTGCTCAATCAATCAGGAGGGAGAGTCCTGGATGGCCGAGGGACTCGGGGACATCGTTGGACAGAGATGGGGCTCAGGTAAAGATTAGGGGGTGCTGGGGTGGCTGCCACACACAGAAGGCTTTTTATCTTAATGCACAGAATGCATTAAGATAAAAAAACCTTCTGCCTTTACAACTCCTTTAAGACCATGGGAGGAAGCTTTTTATTTCCAGAAGAAAAGGCTGCACTGGTTCCGTTACAGTAAATTTTTTAACATAAATTATATACAGGGGCGTAGCTAGGATTGGGAAGGACCTGGGGCACCCATGGGCACTATCACGTACTCAGCGGTGGAGCCTGACTTGGAAAGGTATGCATCACTTACTCTTCTCTTAGTGGTGAGCATGCACGCACGTATGTGCAAGAGCATGGCTCAATGTAAACCCGTGCTTGTGCACACCTATGTGTCTAGGCACACTATGCCTTTCCTGATAGGCACTCAAGAACAAGAATGATTTTTCATGTATAGCGCACTGCAGCAAACAGTTGGTGTGGTCTCACTGTGCTGACGTAATTAAATAGAACCTGAGCCTACTCACTGTATGTACAGCACACACATGCCACGAAACATGTGTGGTTTGGTTAGTTCATATTCATTTTCCAGAACAAAATTTCATTTTTGGAGATTCGGATGTACCTGAATTTCCAAATGGACATACTAAGGAATCTGAACAAATTAAAAAAATGTTATAACAAAATTTTTTAATTCATTCTCATTCATTGAGAAGCTGGTTGTTAAAAAGGAACTGCAGTCTGCTCACATATTTTGTAATAAAAACATCTTTGCCATTCTGAAGCTTCCCTCCAACCACTTTGCATATTATTTCATATATACTGTGATTCTGTACTTGCCAAATATGCTGCAGAAATCTCCTTCCACTAAGTCTGGCTGCGTCAATTTTAATTGTGGGCCGCTGAAGCTGCTGCCCACTCACTTCCTGGATTTACACAGACACACAGAGGCACATCTCCAGCTCTGCAGCCCTGCAGCTCTCATTGGCCCTCTTATGACTCATCCCCCCCACCTTCCTGGCAGAGAGAGAGAGCTGTGCATGATGTCAAAAGGCTAGGCTTTTTACCAGAAAAGAAACAGGAAGTGGGCTGTATAAGGTATTTACTGGCAGAAAAAAAATGTTTTGCTATCCAACGTTAAAACAACAAGGGCAGAAGATTTATTAGATGGAAAGATGAAAAAATTACTGATGGTCTGCTTTAAGGAGGGGGCATCCGCTGCCTCCTTAACAATGACTCAACTGCTGTCAGTGGGATTGCCATATGCCCACAACATGGGGGGATGCTTTGGGGAGGGGGCATTTTCCCATGTTTAGAACAGAACCACAGCAAAATGACATTTCTAAAGGAAAAATTGTCATTTAAAACTGATCGCGGCTGTAATGAATTGTCAGGTCTCGGCAATATAGATAAAACTCATTGAAAAAAAGAGCATGGGGTCCCCCCCAGTCCATTAAAAGGCCCTTTGGCTCTGGTATGAATATTAAGGGGAACCCCGAACCAAAATGTAAAAAAAAATTGCGTGGGGGTCCCCCTAAAATCCATACCAGGCCCTTTGGGTCTGATATGGAAATTAAGGGGAACCCTGCGCCAAATTTTTTAAAAAATAGCGTAGGGGTCCCCCCCAAATCCATACCAGACCTGAAGTCTGGTATGGATTTTAAGGGGAACCCTGCTCCAAAAAGTATGTATATATATATATATATATATATATATATATATATATATATATATATTATAATATATAATTTTATTATGGCGTAGGGTCCCCCCCAAAATCCATACCAGACCTGGCACAGAGACGAGAGAGCGCCCCCCCTTCTGAACCATACCAGGCCACATGCCCTCAACATGGGGAGGGTGCTTTGGGGTAGCCCCCCAAAGCACCTTGTCCCCATGTTGATGGGGACAAGGGCCTCATCCCCACAACCCTTGCCCTTTGGTTGTGGGGGTCTGCGGGGGGCTTATCAGAATCTGGAAGCCCCCTTTAACAAGGGGACCCCCAGATCCTGATCCACAGCTGCAGAGATCGGGAAATGTCTCACTGCCTGTGATAAGCGCTGTGCAGTGCCGACTTCCTAGCGGGCTCTGCACATGCAGTTGTGAACATGCCTGAGCCCATCCTTACTCTTGATGATTCCATGTTGATGCTTTCACATGCTCTCCACAAGTTCCTCACCTAGGACTTCATGTGGCTGAGTGACCTCTAGTATTTCATCTCAAAAACCATCTATTCCTCTCTGGTATCCAGTCAGGCTCCCAGGCCACAGAGCCCAGCACCAGGACTCACTGGACAGGCAGACTTCTTCTGCTCCAAGCACATATAGAGGCTTCAGGCCTAATCACCCAGCTGCTCCTCACACACCCACCCCAAGCCAGAGCCTGGATGGAAAAGAGAGAGAGACCATTTGATTATTTGGCTCTTCCCAAATATTTTTAGGTTTACTGTAGTTTCTCATACTAATACCAGAGGTAATTGTGACACCTACAGGCAGATGGGGAAAAAAACACAGTTTCACTGAATTTAAAGGAAAAACCAAATGGGCAAGTAGACTTGGTAGGTGGTAGGTCTACCACCCAGCAGAACTAAATTTGACTAGTAGCCCCTGTTTAGGGCAGGATGGCTACATTTAAGATAACTGGCACTTTGAAAAATATGCAAGAATGACAACAGATTCACTTTCTGTAGTCTTGTGGGAAAACAAAATATGTATGCATGAATCCAAGGATAAAGGTGGTATGAAACCGAAAAACAAAAATGTAATATGTTGCAGCCTACCACACTTTAAATGAGATGACTGCATTTTATTTTTTGCTTTTTTCCCCACTATTTTCTCCTGATGATCTGGCCAGTGATACACTTCATCTCCTAGGATGTCGTCCATTTCACTGCAGGAGCAACAAAAACATGTTTGAACAAGGGCATTGTCCGTTTCTGCAGAGGGTAGCATTAGATGCACTAGCAGGTTTAGAAGGACTTGACTAACAATTATTTTTATTATTTTCCTATTCATTTTCCAACATATCAAATAGTCAAAAAACTCATGTTAAAAAATGATTTTACAAAACTCTACCTACTATACCCTCGTCTTCCCCCCACCCTCGCCAATCCCCCCCCTTCCTTAATTCTTTTATCTCTTCTCTTTCATCTCCACTTCTCCCGTCCCTCCTCTCTTATACACCCCATATTTCAGCATATTTCCTTGTATTTTTAAACTCTACCCAGCTTTTCCAGATGTCAAAGAATTTTTATATCTCATCTTCTCTGCTACTATGCAGGTACTCCATTTTGTATATATATTCTACTCTTTTAACCCAATCTTTTATTGTAGGGCTTTCTGGTTCTTGCCACACTTTTGGTATTGCTCCTTTTGCAGCTTTCATTAGGTGTGGGATCACTGTACTCTTATATCATTTTTATTGTATCTTTCGTACTGTCAAATAAACCGAACCACGTGTCATCTGGGATATCTATACCCAAGATATCCCATATGTGTTGCTGTACCTTCTGCCAATATTCTTGTATTTTTCCCACCATAGATGGGCCATAGTTCCTTAATGGTTACATCCTCTCCAACACAGAGATGATTTTTCTGGTTTTTGTGCTTTAACAGGTGCAATGTACCATCTAGCCAGACATTTATAGTTAATTTCTATCATGTTTATACCGCTACTAAACTATGTACCATTTTCCAAACTTTACCCAATTGTTGCTCATTCAACCGTGTTTCTAATTCCTTCCCCCATCTTTCCATGTATGGTGGTATTTGAAGTTCAGCCATCGTATCACCATATCACCATTTATCTATTGCCATTATTTCCCTCTTGTGTCTCAACTCCAAATATGTTCCTAGCTTCCCTTTTTTCATTATTTCTCATTTTTGTGCATTCTTATCTTTTATCTATTCCCCAAATAGTGCCCGGTTTCTGGGTAAAAAATAATTTGTCTCTGTGAGTGGGATTAATGATGAATTATACTTCCATTTTTCTTGACTATAAATTAAATCCCATACCCTTAATATATTCCGTGTTAAACCGTGTGTCTAACGTTCTCGTCTAACCTTTTATATTGTTGTGGAAACCATATAATTTTACCCAACAATGATTTCCTAAGCATGTTTTCAGTTTTTACCCATCTTTTTTTCACTCATTTTTTTTTTTTTGTCCACTCAACCATTTGTGCTAGCAATACCACATTATGGTGCCTTTTAAAGTCTGGTACAGCTAAACCCCCTTGTGTTTTATCTCTACATAATACTGAGGCCTGTATTCTCGTTTTTTTATTCTGCCATAAAAATCTTGATATCATTACCCTTTAAAAGATGTTTGAGGCAATTGAATCGGTAACATTTGGAATTTGGACAGGAATTTCGGTAATATCTTTTGCCATGCTTATCCATCCTACCCAAGAGAGTGGTCTTGATGCTATCTTTTTAATTTCTGTTTTAACCACTTTCCGCTCGCCATATAGTAAAATGACGGCAGCGGGATGCATTCTCGTTCCGGGACGTCATGAAATGACGGCGCCCTAGAACTGCCGCAGTCGCGCCATGGTCCTAGGACATGGCGCAACCCTGATCTCATTAAAGAGCCGATGACGTGGCTCTTTACCCATGTAATCGGCTGTGTCCAATCACAGCTGGTCACATGTAAACAAGAAAGTGACGTTTATTGGCTCTCCTCGGCTCACACTGACAGAGTGTGTGGTGGGGAGAGACGATCAGCGGCATTTCCTCACAGGGAAGACATGTACAGGTAATTAAGGCCCTGATCATCAGTGCTCTGGTTACAATACAGCCCCAACAGTGCCCATCAGTGACACCAATCAATGCCCATTAGTGATGCCAGTCAGTGCCGCCTATCATTGTCCACCAGTGCTGCCTATCAGTGCCACCTATCAGTGCCCATCAGTGCGGCATATTAGTGCCATCTAATCAGTGCCCTTCAGTGCCACCTCATCAGTGCCTATAAGTGCCACCTCATCAGTGCCGCCTCATCAACGCACATCAGTGAAGGAGAAAAATGACTTATTTACAAAATTTACTGACAGAAACTAAGAAAAACTTTTTTTAGCAAAAAAAATTTAAAAAAACAGCAGTGATTAAAGACCACCAAAAGAAAGCTCTATTTGTGTGAAAAAAATTATAAAATTTAATTTGGGTACAGTGTTGCGTGAGCATGCAATTGTCATTCAAATTGTGACAGCGCTGAAAGCTGAAAATTGGCCTAGACAGGAAGGGGGTAAAAGTGCCCAGTAGGTAAGTGGTTTATCTCATTTGATATTGGAATATAATTTGCTTGGTATATAAAGTATCTCATAAAGTGAGTACATCCCTCGCATCTTTGTAAATATTTTTAAATTTTTTTTTAATATAATCTTTATTTCAGTTTTCAAAAAGAAAGGTTTGACATACAATAGATAAAAAAAAAGGGGGGGGGGGGGGACGGACATATAACGAAGGGTAGTGAACCATGCATCACCGGTCTGCAATATTAGATTCAGAAAAGCCTTTGGTACATACAGACATAAACAGCAGATGATTCCATGGTGTAATAAAACCAGAGTACCATATTGGTATTTTGTACCCATGAGCGACTCTATATTTCGTGTGCCGGCTATAACATAAGGAAAAGAGTAAAAGGGAGATGGAATATAGAAGATGTAAGGAGAAGGCAAGAAAAGGGAATAGAGGTGAGAAAAAACAGGAAGTAGTGGGCAAGGACCCTATAAACACTGAAAACGGGAAGAAGTCTCTAGCACTTTATCTAGATTTATGAATAGTGCTAAAACAAATATTTTGGGGGTCCATAACATGCAGGTCTCTGCCTCTAACTGAATTACATATGAACATTACTGTTTAGATCTCCGATACTACTGACCAGGGCATAAAGAATCTAGAGGTAGTTGGCTATGGCACAGATGGCATATTAAAGTTGTAATGTTTCCAAGTGGCCCATATACTATAAAATTTTTCATATCTATCCTTTCACTTTGCCATCCATTCCTCCGCTACAATGATATTATTGACCAGTCGAATCCAGTCAGATCTTCCAATGAGGCGAATTCCAATGTACTGGAATCAAGTGCCTGGAAGCATTTAAAAGATGTGGCAAAACCGATTTACGGTATACACTAAGAGGCATGGATGGCACGTGAAGTATGAACTCCAGTGGGGAGTCATTCATATCTATGTCCAGTATAACCTTCACCTGAGCTCTGATATCCTTCCAAAAGGGCCTAAGCCGCGGGCACTCCCACCATATATGCAGGTAGGTACCACAAAGCCCACAGCCCCTCCAACAGGCATCAGTAAATTATAGCCAACGCGGCTGAAACTCTGTACCACCTGGTCAACAACTTAAAGCTATTTTCTTGCATCTTCGAGTCCACAGAGCTCTTGTGGGTAAGGCTATACAGGTGTTCCAGTTGAGGCACCGTGAATGTATGCCGCAGGTCTCTCTCCCACTCCCGTATATAAACCGGTTTACTCTGAGACTCAGCCGACTGCAGCATCCCATAAACCACTGAGATAAAATGGGGAACAGGTTTCCGCAGTCATGCATAATTTCTCAAATAGTCAGGGAGGATGGGAGCCGAATGGCATGAGGTAATTTTTAAACAAAGTGATGCAGCTGTCTTTAGCACCACTCGTCCATCGGGAATCGGCCAAACTGAGAGCAAAGCCAGTCCAGAGAGACCAGGCCTTGCTCTTGTATGAACCTTCCGCATCGAGCCTCGCCATCCCTTGCCCATGTGCGAAAATAGGAGAGGTGTTCCCCTGGAATGAACCATGGGAAGCCTTCTAAGGGTGCCAGCGGGGACACAGGTGTCGACAGCTGCCCCTGAGCATTTAAGGTGTCCCACACCCGTAGCGCATGAGCAGAGATAGGAGACACAAAGTCTGAGAGGCCTTGACAATCCCAGGGCAGCCATGGAGCATGAGACAGTTTATGGCCAGCAAAAAATTTCTCAAGGGGAACCCAAGATTTGGTGGCTGTGTTATGCTGCCAGTCTAAGATCCGTTGCAAAGCACTTGCCTCAAAGTATCTGGGCATGGAAGGGAACCCAAGGCCTCCCAATCACTTGGGGTGCTGCAGAGTGCGTAAGGCGAGACGGGGGCTCTGACCATGCCAGATGAACTTTAAAAACAGGCTGTTGAAGGTTGAGAAAAAAGACCTGGGTAGAGAAATAGGCACCATCTGAAGATAGAAGAGAACTCTTGGCAGGATATTCATCTTTAGGATACTGACTCAGCCCATCCAAGAAAAGGTAGTACGGTCCCATCTTAGTAAGTTGGCTTTAAGGGGCATAGTTGCAGGTATATAATTGTGTAAATATGGCCGGGAGTAAGACACCTAAGTAATTCAAGGAAGAACTACACCATGTAAATGAGAAAGATGCCTGCAGTTGGGAGCACAAGGCAGGGGGAATATTGAGAGGAAGAATTTCCGACTTGATATAGTTAATTTTAAAGTTAGATAAGGAGTGAAATCTCCGCAATTCAGCCATAATGTTTGGAAGGGAAATCAGCGGGTCAGCGACATAAAAGAGTACAAGTAACTAGCCTTGCAGGAAATGCCATTCTTGAATGTGTGCGCTGTAATATGTTTTGTATGTTTTGTACAAAAGAGTACATCGTCTGCGTACGCAGATAGTTTATGTCCTGTCGTACCCACTATAAACCCTTTAATGTTAGGGTTTAGCTGGATCATATTTGACAGCGGTTCCTGACTAAGGGCAAATATGAGCAAAGACAGGGGGCAGCCCTGTCTCGTCCCATTCCGTATAGGGAAGGGGTCTGAGAGCGTTCCATTTACCCTCACACAAGCTTCCAGCGAACTGTATAATGAGCCTATCCAGCTAAGCATGTTCTTGCCAAGGCCTAATCTAGACAACACTGCTTGAAGATACGTCCAATCCACACTGTCAAAGGCCTTCTCGGCGTCAGACAACAGAAGTCAGGGTGAACCAGTCTGTTGTAAATTTGCCCAATGGATTAGTTGTAGGACGCGATTGGTATTATGCCTTGCCTCCCTCCCCGCTATGAAGCCTGTTTGGTCTGAGTGAATTACCGTAGGCATGATGGGTTTTAACCGATTCGCTAAGATCTTTGCCAAAATGGGATCGGTCTGTAACTACCCGGGGTAGAAGGGTCTTTTCCTTCTTTTAGGAGGACTGTGATATGGGCTACCAATTCTTCCTTCGGGAGAAGTGTGCCCGAGGCCAGAGCATTGAAGTATGTAACCATAGGGGTAGAGAGGAGGAGAGAAAATTTCCGATAGTAGGCATTGGTGAACCAATCAGGGCCCGGGCTCTTACCTTGGGGCAAGTCTTTAATTACAGATTCAATCTCCGACGCAGAGATAGGCTTATCAAGGTGTTCGCTAATTTGCATCATCAGTTTTGGGGCCTCATCAAGATAGTGGGAAAGACATTCTGTTTTATGCTGAGGTGTTTGTCCAGCGAGGGTGGCAGGAGGTTGGTAAAGTTGGGGCGTAATATTCCCGAAAAACTCCCTCAATCTTAGAGGGTAAGACAGTCTGGGCTCCCAATGTCGTTTGAATCTTTTGGATATGACCGGGGGTGTGTGGTGTCGAAGGGCCCTGGCTAAGAGTCTCCCACATTTATTACCAAACTCATAAAACTTGTGTGAAACATGTTGCAATCTGTCCCGTATGCTAGTCCCCAATAAGGTGGATAATGCCTCCCTTAGGGACAAAAGGTCCACATGTAGGGTCGGGGTCATGTGGTGTTTGTCTTTAAGCTCCGCTGCCCACAATTTAACTAATAGGGACTGTAGTTCCCTATTGCGTGCCTTTTTTAGTCTAGAGCCCTGGGTTGTAAATATTTTTTCATATCTCTTCATGTGACAATACTGAAAAAATGACACTTTGCTACAACGTAAAGTAGTGAGTGTATGCTTGTATAACAGTGTAAATTTGCTGTTCCCTCAAAATAACTAAACACAGCCATTAATGTCTAAACTGCTGGCAACAAAAGTGAGTACACCCCTAAGTAAAAATCTCCAAATTAGGCGCAATTCCCTCCCCGGTGTCATGTGACTCATTAGTGTCACAAGGTCTCAGGTGTAATTGGGGAGCAGGTGTGTTCAATTTGGTGTTATCGCTCTCAATCTCCCAAACTGGTCACTGGAAGTTCAATATGGCACCTCATAGCAAAGAACTCTCTGAGGATCTGAAAAAAATAATTGTTGCTCTATATAAAGATGGCCTAGGCTGTAAGAAGATTACCAAAACCCTGAAACTGAGCTACAGCACGGTGGACAAGACCATGCAACAGTTTAACAGGATAGGTTCCACTCAGAACAGGCCTAGCCATGGTCGAACAAAAAAGAAGTTGAGTGCACGTGCTCAGCATCATATCCATAGGTTGTCTTTGGGAAATAGACGTATGAGTGCTGCCAACATTGCTACATAGGTTGAAGGGGTGGGGGGTCAGCCTGTCAGTGCTCAGACCATACGCCGCACACTGCATCAAATTGGTCTGCATGGCTGTCGTCCCAGAAGGAAGCCTCTTCTAAAGATGATGCACAAGAAATCCCGAAAACAGTTTGCTGAAGACAAGCAGATGAAGGACATGGATTACTGGAACCATGTCCTGTGGTCTTATGAAACCAAGATAAACTTATTTGGTTCAGATGGTGTCAAGCGTGTGTGGTGGCAACTAGGTGAGGAGTACAAAGACAAGTGTGTTTTGCCTACAGTCAAGCATTGTGGTGGGAGTGTCATGGTCTGGGGCTTCATGAGTGTTGCCGGCACTGGGGAGCTACAGTTCATTGAGGAAACCATGAATGCCAACATGTGCTGTGACATACTGAAGCAGAGCATGATCCCCTTCCTTTGGAGACTGGGCCGCAGGGTAATATTCCAACATAATGAACGCAAAAACACCTCCAATATGACCACTGCCTTGCTAAAGAAGCTGAGGGTGAAGGTGAAGGACTGGCCAAGCATGTCTCCAGACCTAAACCCTATTGAGCATCTGTGAGGCATCCTCAAATAGAAGGTGAAGGTGCGCAAGGTCTTTAATATCCACCAGCTCCGTGATGTCATCATGGAGGAGTGGAAAAGGATTCCAGTGGCAACCTGTGAAGCTCTGGTGAACTCCATGCCCAAAAGGGTTAAGGTAGTGCTGGAAAATAATGGTGGCCACACAAAATATTGACACTTTGGGCCCAATTTGAACATTTTCACTTAGGGGTGTACTCACTTTTGTTGCCAGCGGTTTAGATATTAATGTCTGTGTGTTGAGTTATTTTGAGGGGATAGTAAATGTACACTGTTATACAAGCTGTACACTCAATACTTTACATTGTAGCTAAGTGTAATTTCTTCAGTGTTGGCACATGAAAAGATGTAATAAAATATTTACAAAAATATGTGGTATGTACCTACTTTTGTGAGATACTGTATTTCTCAGGGATGGCATTAATTTTATTCCTAAGTATTTTAGTTCTGTTTTCCTCCATGTAAATGGAAATTCCCTTTGCAAGGCTTGCTCATCTTTCTTACTGACATTTATATTCAGGATCTCTGACTTTAAGGGATCAATTTTTAGATTTGATAATTCTCCATAATATTTCAACACTTTCATTAGATTTGGTGTTATTCTGGGGTTGGAGATGTAGTATAATCCATTGTATCATCCTCAGGCCGCTTCCCATTGCCACTAATGTACTCATCGTAAATCCCCAGTCTTATCTGTCAAATGCCTTTTCAGCATCTATTGACAGGAATAGAGCAGGGGATTTTTCTCCAC
Source organism: Aquarana catesbeiana (assembly GCF_042186555.1). Lineage (NCBI taxonomy): Eukaryota > Metazoa > Chordata > Amphibia > Anura > Ranidae > Aquarana > Aquarana catesbeiana. The sequence continues at coordinate 249,953,134 of NC_133328.1, read as the reverse complement.
TGAGTTTATTTATCAGGAGTAGTGTTCTCACTCCATTGTTCCTTCCTTTCCTCCTGGGAATGAACCCGACTTGATCTGCATGGATCCATTTTGGCATCAGATCTTTCAGCCTAATAACTAGAACCTTAGTGTATAGCTTTGTCTCTGCATTTAATAATGATATTGGTCTATAGCTAGAACATAGCATCTTTTCCCTCTTTAGGTATGAATGTAAGGAAAGCCAGCAATGTTTCCCTCCTAATCTCATGGCCTTCTCTTAGTCCATTCATATATGAACAGCTTTGGTATTAATTGTTCTTTAAACTTTTTATATTAGCGGGCCATGAACCCAATTTAGTCCTTTAAAGCTATATTTATCTCATCTAATGTTATGAGTTCCTCTAAGGCTAGCAATCTTTCTTTTGATACCTTAGGTATACTTGCCTATTCTTGTTTTTTTTTCTATATTCTTAACCTTGGTGTCCTGTTGTCCACTTGGCTTTACTGAGTATAGTGTACTATAATATTTTTGGAATACGTCCGCGATTTCTGATGTAGAGTATATTGTCTCCCCCTTGTTTTTTTCTTTTTTTCCTATAAAGTTTACAGATTTTTTATTTTTAAATATTTTTGCTAGGTGTTTTCCTGGTTTATTTCTCTACTGGTATCTTTCCTTAGCCACTCTATTGAGGACCCACCTTGTCTCTTGTTACATTAACTCATTTAATTTGTTCATTTTAAGTACTAGGGCATGTTGTATATCTAAATCTACTTTCTTTTCATGTAATTGTTCCAGCTCTTGTATTTCTTTTATTAATGTTTTCTACCTTTCCTTCTTTTTTCGGGCCCCCATAGATATCAGGATGACTCTTATGTAGGCCTTATGGGTCTCCCATATCGTGACTTCTGATACCCCTTGGGTTTCGTTTAACAAAACATATTGTTCTAGCTCATTTCTTATTTTACCCTCTACCTCCTTGTCTTGTATCAGTTCCTCATTTAATCTCCATGTGCTTATCTTATTCCGTGCTTCCGATATCCTCATCTTCATTGTCACTGGGGCATAATCCGTTAAAGTATTTCTATATCAGTTTTGACTATTGAATCCACCTGTAACTCTTGAAGCCATACTAATCTGTGTTCCACCATTATGTAGTCTAATCTTGAATATGTCCCATGCTCCGAGTAATGAAATGTATAATATTTTACTTTAGGATGTTGAACTCTCCATAGGTCTACAATTTGACATTGGTGTAGCTTCTTCTTAATCATCTTGAGCTGGTGATTTCCAATCCCCTGTGCATGTGAAGAGCTATCTGCCTGTGGATCCATGCAAAAATTCAGATCTCCTGCCAATTGCCAATATCAATTTACTGTCCTAAAATCTGTTACCTTTACTAGTGCCTCTTTCAGATATCCTTATTATGACAATAGATATTTGCTAATGTACAATCCATATAATATAATCATATAATCTTCCCTTCCAAAATAAAAACCGACCCTCATGGTCAACCATCCTCTCTTTTAGATTAAACTTTACCTCTCTTGCCAAGCCTATAGCAACCCATTTAGCTCTTTTAGTTGTAGAGTCTCCATAATACCACAATGGATAATATTTTGAGTACAGTTTCACCTTTGTGGACTTGACTAACAATTAAAGCTTGACTCCATCTAACACTTTTTAAGCAGTTACAGCACTTTTGTCCTCTTGGGATGAAGGTTTTACATAAATAAATACAAGCTGCCAATTGTAAGCACCCCTGTCAAAGTTAAATGGTTTGGCTCAACCCTCTAACTGCCACTTTTGCTGGACAACTTGGTCTGTTTGTAGACAGGTTGCCTACAAGAGTATGGTTTTAGTTAGGGGCTGGCCCAGACTGGGAGGAGAGAGTTCATGTATGTGCTGCTGTTCCTGGGCTTTTTGGATCCAGTCTACCCACTGGTGATATAAATATAGGGGTAAAGCTGGGTTTAGGTGCTCTCACAATAGATGGGGCAGGACATGCTGCGATTCATGTGAAGGAAGGCTGCTGCGGCTTGCAGTCCCTCAGAGGCATTGGAGATCTGGAGCGCAACCAGCACCTGGAGAACACCAACATAGTTACATAGTAGGTGAGGTCGAAAAAAGACACAAGTCCATCAAGTCCAACCTATGCGTGTGAGTATATGTCAGTATTACATTGTATATCCCTGTATGTTGCGGTCGTTCAGGTGCTTATCTAATAGTTTCTTGAAACTATTGATGCCCCCTGCTGAGACCACCGCCTGTGGAAGGGAATTCCACATCCTTGCCGCTCTTACAATAAAGAACCCTCTACGTAGTTTAAGGTTAACATGGACTACTACCTTTCTGAGGTATGCCTGAGAAGCCAGCTAGAGATAGAAGTTATTTAAAGTGAAGTTTTTTTTTGTTTAAAATAACAAACATGTTATACTTACCTGCTCCGTGCAGTGGTTTTGCACAAAGCAGCCCAGATCCTCTTCTCGGTCCCTCTTCGGCACTCCTGGCCCTTCCATCCTGTTGAAAAAAAAAAGCTTGCTATGGGGGCACCCATGCCGAGCCGCAGCTCCCTGTGTCTATTCAGATACTGAGCCTCGGCCCGACCCGGCCCGGCCCAGCCCAGCCCCCTTTCTCTCCTTATTGGCTCACTGACTTTGATTGACAGCAGTGGGGACCAATGGTGCTTCACCACTGTCTCAGCCAATGAGGAGGGAGAGTCCCGGGCAGCTGAGTCTCTCATGCAAAATTGCTGGATTGAGATGGGCACAAGTAAGTATGAGGGGATCTGCTGCACACAGAAAGCTTTTTAACTTAATGCGGTTGTATACCCACAAAAACAATGAAAAAAAACAAAAAAACTGTAAGGCAAAGGCATAATGACCTAGTATGCACTGCATACTAGCGCATTATGAAATACTTACCTTAGAATGAAGCGCCAGCATCACCTCCTGGTCACAGCTGAGGGAGCTGACATGTTCCTTCTGCGTTTCTTACGGGTTCGCGGCTCCGACACTGTGAGTGTCCGGAGCCGTGATGACGTCACTCCCGTGCATTTGGTCAGGAGTCCTCCTACTGGCAAGGAGCTCTGATTTTCCAGCAGGATCCGCTAGACCTTCAGAGCGCATGCGCCGCAGATGTCAGCGGCTGCATGCAAGGTGAATATCTCCTAAACTGTACAGGTTTAGGAGATATTCATTTTACCTACAGGTAAGCCTTATTATAGACTTACCTGTAGGTAAAAAAATGTGAAAATGGGGTATACAACCGCTTTAATGCATAGAATGCATTAAGATAAAAAACCTTCTGCCTTACAACCACTTTAATCCTTTCGCTGCCAGAGCCATTTTTGCATCTTTTGCACACATACTTAGAAAATCATTTTAGGGCTAAAGATTACATAAAACCCCCTTCACATTGTAAATTTTCTGAAAGCAGACACGCTAGAGAATAAAATAGTGATATTTCTAATTTTTTATGCCATACAATATTACCGCAAATTTCTAGGAAACGCAAAATGTCAGTAAAAAACACACTAAAGTTAATTTAAGAGCACACAAACACAATACATTACCCAATTTTTTCGTAAAATATAAAAGATGAGGTTGCACCGAGTAAATAGATACCCAACATGTCAAACCTTAAATTTGCGCCTGTGAAATGGTAACAAACTTCTGTACCCTATATTTTTCATATGTAACACTTTAAAAGCCCCCTATTGGTCATCAGTTTAGCATTACGGAGGATGTCTGATGCTAGAAATTTTGTTTTCACTCCGTCCTGTGCTGCGATATGTAACATTTATATCGCAATTAGCCTTTTTTATGCGTAGGCGCCCCCGACTTGAGCGTTTATTTGTACATGCTGGGAGTGAGTCATTTTTTTTGGGGGGGAGGGGGGGATTTTATGTGCTTCGGTGTAACTTTTCTTTTTCAAAAAGTCCCCTATGTGATGATTTTTTGGTGACAGGTTCTCTTTAATGAGACATCCAGGGTCTAAAAGACCCTGGATGTCTGCCCAGTACTCCACTGAATGTAAAACAATGCAGATCGCATTTTCTGGCCATGCTAGCTGTGGAGACTTATGGGATATCCTGGAAGGGACAACAAACACGTCGCTTTCCAGGTCTGCAACAAGGAGCGGAGGAGAGCGGATGTGTGTCCACTCTGCTCCCTCCCCTCTACCCGGCGGCACCCACTATGTTGTGCCCTTGGATACATGGCAGGAATGGAGGGGGTGCTGTTACTGGCAGCGCAGCCACCCAGATGCTTCCATCTGACAGGCAGGAGTCTGTTTGTCAGATTTACACACAATCCCAGTGGCTGCAACCATGTGTGTAAACCCCCCCCCGTTGTCAGGTCCGACATACAGACCTGGCAGTGAAAGGGTTAAAAGGGTGTATGTTGGCCCTGACGTATTAAAAGAACTTAGGTTAGCAAGGCACATGTGGGGTATAAAACTATAAAAAAGCTGCTACAAAAGGTCTACTCGGCAAGTCAATCAAGAGGAGCAGTGTAGTTGCTATGGGTAACCAAGGTTGGGAGCAAGGCAGTCCTGAAGCATGGTACCTAATATAGGTGGCGGGTCCTACAGTGGAGGGGGGGGGGGTGGATGTTCTGGCTCCCTCCCCAGCTGTCGATTTTTTAGTAGCAGCCTGAGCCGAACTTGCATTACGGAGATCTATGGCCTGGTGACAACTTACAGGGAGGAAGATCTTAACAAGTGCACCCCATTCTGTTACTGGGAGTGAGATAACAGAGGTACTCTGGACTGGTGGAGAAGGGCACTGGCTCAGCGGCGCCAGGTCCGGCGCTCCCGCTAGGCGATCTAGGCAGCTGCCTAGGGCGCACTGCTGCGCAGCCTACCCGGGAGGGTTCAGGCCAGCCCGGATGGAACAGTTAGCTGGGCCCAGTGGCAGCCGCGGCCAGTGCGGCTCCGCAGGAATAGTGCTGTGTGTGTCCTGTGTCTGTGCTGACTCTGACGGAGTTTCACTCACTGTGTGCTGCTGAGCATAATTGCTGCTATGCAGTGTGCAGTCTCACGGTCTGTCCAGACAGCGCTGTCTGTGTGTACGAACAGGATTGGTGGTGAGTCGCCGCTGCCCGCCAGACCCCGCCAATCCCTGCAGCCTGGCTTGCACTTTGTGCCCAGGACAGATGCCGTGCCAGCCAATCAGGTCCTGAGCGCGGGCGCAGCGCTCTGCTTGCATCAACATGACGTCATTCCCTCCTCCAAGCTCCAGTCCCACCCACAACAGAGCAGAGAAGCCTGCGCAGCCCCTGGCTGTCTGGACTATCCCACACGGTGTGGATTGTTTGTAGACAGTGTGGCATTGGCCTGTAATAATTGCTGCCTGGCCTGTAGTCGACAAGCAGTATTAATACACAGACAGTCTGCAGCTGTAGCAATCATATTCGGAATTCCCTGTTGTTACCCATTTCTTATATTTAAGATTTCATATCTCATAGATATGATGTGGGTTAAATGAGAGTTCTTTGACCAAGAGTGAAAGCTTTAAATATAATAACATTTTATAGGAAGTAGTTGAAGGTCTAGCTAATACACAAATAACTATAGTCTTACACCAAAGGAGGAAATAGGTTAAAATACAAGAATTACATGGAGGAATATATGGAGTATATTCCTTAAAACATTAATCTACAAACATATTCAGTTACAAGTAAAACAGACCTTTTCCATAATTGCCCTTTAGTTCCATTCTGATGGCTGCTTTTCCCATAAAAGTAAAAAGTTTCCTCCCAGCTAGTCTGTGTATATCAATACAGGCCGATGCCTCATTGGTTAGCATCGCGTGACTTTTGGTTGGTTAGCTTCCCTTATACTTTGCCTAAGTCCGCCCCTTTTCATTCTAATCCTTGTGAGCCAGAGATTGACTTGAATGGTCCCGGGACGTTTAAGTATTGAATCCGGGGTGGGACTCACTTCATTGCATATCCCAGCATGGGATACTTTGAAGTGAGTTTGTATACCACAATGAGGTTTGAAACCCATTGTTTGTACACAAAAGCCTGGGTACCGACTTGTCTGGAGATATATGTGAAGATTAATATGTTCTGGCCTGCATAGATACAAGCTAAATTATATATATTCCTAATTACAATATTTTACAGCTATTAATGGAGATTGCATATAAACTCATAAGGCAACACTGTGTACAAGAATAGCATAAAAAGTTTTGTTTTGCAGCACTGGGCATCTTTAAAAATTCCGCCCCCAACTGTCCATCAGTTATAAATCTGTTCACAACATGTAGAAATCCACCCCTCACCGACATGAACTTGCCACAGGAGCGCGGGGCACAATCTGACGGAAAAATGTATTCTGTCGGTTATTGTGCGCAGGAGCCGTCTTGCCGTCACAACAGCTGATCGTAAAATCAGCTGTTGTGTTTTTCCGTACGGCGCATGCGCAGTACAACCCGGGCACTTTCCAATAGCAGGCACTTGGCCCATAATACTGTTCACAGGGAATTCCGAATAAGATTGCTACAGCTGCAGACTGTCTGTGTATTAATACTGTTTGTCTCCAGCTTGAGCCAGGCAGCAATTATTACAGGCCATAATTTATGACCTGTAATAATTGCTGCCCGGCTTAAGCTGTAGACAAACAGTATTATACACAGACAGTTTGTAGCTGCAGCAATCATATTCGGAATTACCTGTGTACAGTATTATGGCATGATGTACATATTTATTATAGTATGGTCAAGGACAAATATTGGATAATGGATTGATGATCTAGATGAGAGAAGAGATGGGATCGGACAAGTGTGTAATATCAGAAGTAAATAATATGAGCAGCAGTCTTGTGTGCCACTCCCCAATATATGTAGACGCTATAACCTTTGCGCAATCCTATCAATATACGTTTATTGGGGATTTTTTTTACCAAAAATATGTAGCAGAATACATATTAGTCTAAATTGATGAAGAAATTTGATTTTCTAATTTTTTTTTATTGGATGTGTTTTATAGCAGAAAGTAAAAAATAAAGTTTTGTTTTTTTTTTTGAAAATTGTCGCTCTTTTCTTGAATGTAGCACAAAATATAAAAAACTGCAGAGGTGATCAAATACCACCAAAAAAAAGCTCTATTTCTGGGGAAAAAAGGACATACATTTTATTTGGGTACAGCGTCGCACGACAGTGCAATTGTCAGTTAAAGTAACGCTGTGCCTTATCAGTGGCCAAACAATGGCCTGGTCATTAAAGGGGTAAAACCTTCCAGGGCTGAAGTGGATAATAAGAAAACAGCAGTCTTTTAATATAATAATATATTAAATGCATATATATAGATATATATATCGATATATCTATATCTATATCTATATAGATATATATATATATATCTATATATATTATTAGTATTATAATAAAAGACTGCTGCTTTTGTATATCCACTTCCAGACCGCCCCACGCACATATACTGTGGAAGGGCGGCCCTTCACTGTACCTGTACGTCTTTTTTTTTTTTTTCGAGCAGGGGGGTCTTGTAAGTAGCTGGTCTTTTTTTTTTTTTTTTATGCCACGTCAGTGTCCATTTTCGGGGAAGTAAATTTCAACTTTACAGTTCAATATTTACCCGACTCACTATTCACATCATAGTGGTGTTTATTACTTTTTTTTTTTTTTTTTTTTATACAAATGTCGCTTAGATGAAATCTACATCGCTTACAGTCCCCAACACAGCAGCAGCCCTCTTCAAAAATGGCAAGTACAACAAGTCTAATGCCGCATTTATCTAAGCCCCCTTCCCTTCACCTCCCAACCGCCTCAAAAGCCCCCAACCCCCCGAAGTCCTATATCTCCTTCCACCATAGACCTGAGAGCCAATTAATTCAACCCCCCTAATGGACTCCACTCCTGTTGCGTTTTACCGATCTCTAACTAACTACACGAGGACAATATTGGTTGGACCTATTAAATTCCCAATACCTCTACGGATCTTATTGAACTTTTGAATTTTTGCCAACCCCTCCATTTTTCCTCATACTCGTCCATTTCCACTCCCTCGGTATATCTCAGATATTCTAAATTCTGGGTTTCACTTGTTTTGTCGTACCACATTCTTGTAGTGTTGAGCTGCTTCGTTCCTGCCAGTGTCTCACTATGAGGCTTTTGGCTGCATTCAAAAATTGTGGTATAAGTGTTCTCAGATATGACTCAGTTGACATTCTGAAGCCATGAAATAAGCATGCCTATGGATCGTCAGGGACTACTATTTGGGTCATCTCACTAATAATTTTCCTTATCTCATCCCAATATTTTTTAATTTCTGGGCATTGCCACCAGATGTGTGCCATTGTACCTAGCTCTTTGCATCCCCTCCAACAATATTGCAAGGTTTCGCTCTGATACTTAGATGCTCTGTCTGGGGTAATGTACCATCTTGCCAAGCATTTATAGTTTAACTCGGACACCTTATAGTTTACTGATGTATTATGAGCTCGCTTTAATAAAATCGTAACCTCCACGTCTGTGAGTTTTGATTTTAATTCTGTCTCCCACTTTTTGATGAATACCGGAATGTCTGTTCCCTTCAAATCAATCAACACCCTATAGATCTTTGAAATCCCCTTCTTCCCTGCCTTATCGACACACAGTTTCTCTAACGGCTGTAAGTTATCCTCCGTTCTAATAGGTTGGGGGAGTGTTTCAATGAAGTGTTTTAATTTGGAATATCGCCATCTATTGATGGCTATAAGATCACTTTTATTTTTTAAGTCCTGAAAAGAACGAAGTTTGCCCCTCTCCATAACATCCTTAAGCTGTGCTCCTTCTTGCAGAATCCATCTCCCACTCAAAATCTCCATGCCTGGTGCAAAAAATTCTGTGTCCTTTAGAGGGATCAAAGGGGAATTATACTCCCATTTCTCCCTTTTATGCAATTTATCCCATACTTTTAAAGTGTATCTGGTGATAATATGTGTCTCGGAACTAAGTTTCCTAAAAGGTGGAGGAATCCAGATTACTTTACTCATGTCTACTTTACTAATCGTGTTATCCATTTTCACCCAACGCTTTTCCTTATTACCTTTTGCCCATTCTATAATTCTTGATAAAATAATTGCCTCGTGGTAACATCTAATGTCTGGTGCTCCCCAACCCCCCTTCTCCTTGTCCCTAACCAGTGTTGCAAAGCTTATACGCGGGTTTTTCCCTCTCCAAATAAATTTTAAAAAAAGTGAGTGCAATTTTTTGAAATATGCTTGTGGTAATGGAATCGGGAGCATTTGCATTTTATATAGAATCTTTGGCAATATTGCCATCTTAAGGATGTTAATTCTTCCCCCCCCATGACAGCTGTCCTCTTGTAATTCTGTTCAGCTCCCCCTTGATCTCATTAAGGAGAGGAACAAAATTAGCCTGGTATAGAGACTCTCTCAATCTGGTTATCTTTATCCCAAGGTAATTTATCTCTTTTTTTCCCCACGCAAATGGCAACTCCTTATGGACCGTACGATCCTTTTTATCCATCTTATTGATTACTGTACTAGTATTTCTGATTTGGCCAGGTTAATATTAAAATTTGAAATTTCACTGTATTCTTTCAAGGTTTTAAGCAGGTTAGGGAGAGTTATCCTAGGTCTGGTGATATAAAAAAGTATGTCGTCTGCGAAGGCAGCCAACTTGTGTACTTCGTCCCCGTCGAATACTCCCATGATATCCGGGTTCCGCCTTATCCTTGTTAACAGGGGTTCGAGCGTAAGCATGAACAGAAGGGGGGAAAGTGGGCACCCCTGTCTAGTTCCGTTGGTCATTACAAACGACTCAGAGAGTGTTCCGTTGACTTTGACCCTTGCAGAAGGACGGGCATATAGTGCCTTTATCCATCTGATCATGTTTGGCCCAAATCCTATCTCCTTCAACATACAGAACATAAAGCCCCAGTCTACCCTGTCAAAGGCTTTCTCCGCATCTATTGACAGGAGTAAACCTGGGGCTCCACTGTCACTGATTCTTTGGGTTACCAAGAGTGTTCTTATACCGTTATCCCGTCCCTCCCTACCAGGGGTGAACCCAACCTGATCTGGGTGGACCATGTTGTTCAATATGTTCTTCACTCTTCCGGCCAATATTTTCGCAAACAATTTCGTGTCCGCATTGAGGAGCGCTATAGGCCTGTAGCTAGAACAGAGTATGCTGTCCTTGCCCTCCTTCAATATAATGGTGATAATGGCTTCTAACACTTCTTTCCCCATCTCCCACTTTACTCCTATTCCATTCATGTACGAACATAATTTAGGAATTAGTAAATCTTGGAATTTTTTATAATAAAGTATGGTGAAACCATCCGGCCCAGGGCTTTTCCCCACCGACGTCTCCCTCTGTGTTTTTTTTATTTCATCCTCTGTAATAGGGGCCTCTAGTAAATGATATTTATCTTCTTCTATTTTTTTAGTCCCAGCTCCTGGAAAAAAAACTTTAGTTCTCTCCCTTTTCTTGTCTGCCTCGCTCGTTGAGATCTTGTTATTGATAGAATACAGTCCTTCGTAATAGTTTTGGAAGGTTTTGGCAATTTCACTGGTTCTATATCTCACATCCCCGTCTGTAGTCTTAATTTTCTCGATATAGTTATTGGTCTTCTTTTTTTTTTAGGGTCTTAGCTAAGTACTTCCCCGGTTTGTTTCCCCCCACATACCTCTCTTTCTTTAGTAGGTTGTAGGCTACACGTGTTTCTTGTTCTATTAAATCTCTCATGGCCGTTGTCCGTCAGCCAGACGCACAGGTGTGGTGGGAGGAGGAGCTGACGCCCAGGATGGCCGCTCAGTGAAACAGGGCGGCTGACACGCTGATATGCTGACATGCTCTAAGGCCGGAGACGCCGGAGAGTGGGAAGCTGCGGGCGGCTGACTTATTCATAGCTCTATCGCTAAAATACTGGCATAGATAACAAAAAGCTGGGGAGATCGTAACCACTGGAGGAGAAGTTTTACCTGAGGAGTGCCAGGTGAGAGTCCGAAGACGGAACCACGTGAGTGCGCACAGCCGAAGGGGTGCCTGGCGGGTCTGCACACACAGTCGGCAGGCTCAGCGGGGACAGCTCGATGGCGGGAGCGTGTGGCGTGGGAGAGTTCTGAGGCTCAAGCCGGCAGAGAGCAGGAGGACGAGGAGATCTCCCCATCTTACCGCTTATCAGGCAAGATAAATAGTAGCTGGAGATGGTAAGATAAATGAACTTGCCAGTAACCTGATATGTGTCTGGACTTATAAGTTACCTGTATGCTGATGCACAGTGAAGGATTCCTATAATCCCTGTAAGCCAAAGACTGGTGATAACAAGTTATTATTCCGTTTGAAACGACACGCTGGCTGAAATTTGGATTTAACTGTTTGACTTACAGGAGGGGAGCCTAATATTAAAAAGAGGCTAAGGATTTCACATAAGTTTGTGGAGCATTGTAGTCCTGGAGCTGATAGTCCCCTTGATGATTCGCTGGGAGAAAAGCAGGAATATCATAGATAAGGCTATGGACTGTGTAATTCCCTTATAAATACCCATCAAAGATCATACGAGGGATCTCAACCCTCGGACTATATATAAGTCTTCACAGAAAAAGAAGGTGGATAGAACAGTGTTAAGAGAGAAGGTTTGAAGGAATTGAAAAAACATCTTTAGATATGGCGCCCAAAAAGGGAAATAAAACGCCACAATCCCAGAAAAATAAGAAGGATAAAGAGGAAAGTAAAAGTAAAAACCCCACTGGGACACAAATTATACAAACGGCAGATATTAAGGAGATCTTCCAACAACTGCAGCTACAATCACCTTGTGTAACACAAGCCATACAAACACCACAAGATATTTCAAATATAGCAGAAACTTCAGGTACATCTAGATCATCAGGGGAATTACAACCACAACACCCCAGAAGTAGCTCATTATTAGACACCACAGGCTCGGGTAGTGATCCAAAAGAAATGGAAAAAGAAAATTGGGATATGAGAAAATATATCCAATCCCTTCCAACTAGGGAAGATATGGACCAATATGTGTTTAGACTGGAGAATTCATACAAAATGGAGGTACTAGAGCTCAAAGAATCCATTAAAAACACACATGAAAAAACAGTCAAACTAGATACCAAAGTCTTGAAAATAAAACAGGAGTCTAAGAAGATGAAGGATAATCTACAAAAACAAGCATTGCAAATAAACCAACTAATTAACAGTATCGATGAGCAAGAAAATAGAAGCAGGAGATCTAATATTAGAATCAGAGGATTAAAAGAGGATGTGGAGGCTAAAGAGTTAATCACTACCCTACAAAAGATCTTTCAAGAGTTAATTCAGGGGTTAGAAATAAAGGACCTGTTAATTGATCGAGCTCATAGAACAGCAGGAATAAGAAGATTGGATCCTAGTAAGCCACGAGACGTTATTTGCAAGATGCATTATGCGCATATAAAAGATAGAATTATGCATGCCGCACGCCTGAATAATGTTGTCTTATATGAGGGTGTCCCAGTACAATTCTTCCAAGATCTGTCCAAATTTACACTTGACCGTAGAAGGGCTTTAAAACCTCTAGTGGAGCAGCTAAAGAAGAGTAATCTTCAGTACAGATGGAAATTTCCTTTCCAACTACAGGCACAGAAAGAAGGACGTATTGCAGTATTTAGGGATCTTGAAGATTTACCGCAGTTTGTGTTAGACCTCAATTTACCAGAAATAGAGTTACCGGACTGGCCTGCTACATATATAAAAATGTTTAGATAACTGTGTTGAGATATTGGGGATGGAGGGGGGGCAGGAGGTGGGGAGCATTAAAGAATATGGGTTGAGGGGGGGGGTTTTTTTTTTTTTTATATATTCTTCAGATTTGTTATGCAGAATGATAAGTATGCTGTAATTGCATGATATTGGGTGTAAGGGGGGATATGGGGATGTTTTTTTTTTTTTTTTTTTTATATCAGCACATATGTAGGATATGAACATAGAGTCTTGTATAATTTTTGGTACACTTTTTACTACATATTTTATAGATTTGCTATATATAATGATTAGCACTGCAGTAAACGATGATTGCATGAAACAGGGTGTTAAGGGGACACGGGTGGGTTTGGGGGGGTTGTTTTTTTTTTTTTTTTTTTTTTTTTTTAGATTTGTTATGCAGAATGATAAGTATGCTGTAATATTGGGTGTAAGGGGGATAAGGGGATGGGGTGTTTTTTTTTTTTTTATTTTATTTTATTTATTACCACATATGTAGGATATGAACATAGAGTCTTGTATAATTTTTGGTACACTTTTCACTATATATTTTATAGATTTGCTATATATAATGTTAAGCACTGTAGTAAACGATGATTGCATGATAAAGGGTATCAAGGGGACATGGGTGGGTATGGGGGTTTTCTCTTTTTTTTTTTTTTCTTTTTTTTTTTGTTTTGTTGTGTATTGGCACATTCGTAGGATATGAACAAAGAGTTTTGTATAATTTTTTTGTATATTTTTCACTATATATTTTTTAATGGATGTGTTAGGCACAATGATAAACACTGCAGTAAACGATGACTGCATGATATAGGGTGTAAAGGGGACACGGGTGGGTATGGGGTTCCCCCTTTTTTTTTTTTTTTTTTTTTTCTTCTCCCTCTCTCTCAAAGACCTCGGTATACTAACATATATATAGGATATCAATGGTGTGTCCTGCACACTTTTTGCCATGGCTATTGCAGGCTTTGATTATATTTTTAACTGACACCCTACATATATTGTCTGGCATTGTATCAAAGGTTTTTTTGTATGATTTAGGAAAGTAGCATGACATGGGGGAGGGGAGGGGGAGGAGGAGGGAAATGGAAGGGAAGAAATTTTTTTTTTTTTTTTTTTTTTCTTCATCTCCTCTTCTCTCTCAAAAATCAGGTATATTAGCACATATATAGGATACCAATTATATGTCCTGCACAGTACTTGCCACACTTCTTATTGTTATTGCAGGATTTGAGTATGTATTATATGCATATTTTCAAGCAATGTATTAGATGATATATGTATGATATTATGATGCAGGTAGGGTGTGGGATTTGAGGGTGTTTTTTTTTTTTCTCTCAACAGATCATATAAAGATATGTATATATATATATATATATATATATATATATATATATATATATATATATATATATATATATATATAGGATACCAAGAGGGTGTCCTACACAGTATTTGCTACACTTCTTATTGCTATTGCAGGTTTTGACTATTTATTTTATGCATATTGTCAAGTAATGGATCAGAGGTTGTATATTGTATGTAGGATGTTATGCAGTAGAGAGGCAGGGTAACTTGGGACGGGTTTTCTTTTTTTTTTTTTTTTCTCCGCCCTAGGGCTGGTCTAGGAAATATATTACCTTTATGAAAGGATCCTCTCCCCTGCCTTGGATCCCAATGTCCAGCACGGTGTTGAGTAATATAATTAAACAACAAGAATTATAGTATATTAAAAATCAGCGTGTCACCACCGACTGGGTGGTAGCAACTGGAAATCAGGCTCTGATCTCCCTAGCTAGGGGAACTTACGTTAAAGTAAGACAGACTGTTTATAGTCAATAGTGTACGATTAGGGGTGTGTGTGTGTGTGTGTGTGTGAGTGGGCTTTATAGATCTCCTTTTTCCCTTTTTTTTTTTTTTTTTTGTAATGAATATATGTTCATATAATATTAGGGGTTTTAATTCTGCCTCAAAGAGATCACAGGTTCTATACTCTCTCCACAAACAGAAGGTGGGGGTCATATTTTTTCAGGAGACGCATTTCCGGACGGACCACATTCCCAACCTACGAAATAATTATTATACTACCTGGTTCCACAACTCCTATGGGTACTCTAAGTCAAGGGGGGTGTCTATTGCAATTCATAAATCAATCCCTTATCAAGTTTTAGAGGAATGGCGCAATAGGGACGGTAGAGCAATACTACTTAAGCTTAATATATACGGCAAAAAATATACCTTCATAAACCTATACTTACCTAATCAAAACCAGATTAAAGTAGGATTACAATTGATTAGTCAACTAATGGAAAAAGCGGAAGGTATAATAATAATTGGGGGTGATTTTAACTTTATTATGGATAAAAATATCGACACCACAACACCGACGAAAGTTCAGAGTAGTACAGATAAGAAGAAATTTAAAGCATTGTTGACTAAATGTCAGCTGGTGGATATTTGGCGCCTATTGCATCCAGTGGAGAGAAACTTCACATTCTACTCTAAGGTTCATGGATCATACCATCGTTTAGACTTTTTTCTAATAAATCAGAGAGGGGTAAACTCTATTACAGCCGCAGAGATTGGCAACTCAATATGGTCTGATCACGCACCCGTTTTTTTGAAAATAGATCTATATATGGGGGAGAATAATAGGGGTAATTGGAGGCTCAATGACAACCTGCTGTACGATGAGTTATGTGTAAAAGAAATAAGCAAAGCGATAACGGACTTTGCCAATGATCATATCGAAGATAATACATCCCTGCCAATACAATGGGAAGCACTGAAGTGTGTGATACGAGGTCTATTTATAAAACATGGGGCCAGACTGAAAAAAAAGAAAAATGGTAGAATAACACAATTATATAAAGAAATAGCGATTGTGGAGACCCAACATAAACAAAACCTAACACGGGAAACACTAATAGAGGTAACGGAGTTAAAGGCAGAATTGCAAACACTTGAATGAAAAAACACTATATGTCAGGGATAAAAGTCGGGCTCTATTCTATCAACAGGGTAATAAGCCAGGTAAATTACTGGCAAGAGCCCTTAAAAATAGAAATAGAACATTACCCATTGCTAAAATAAGGACAGATGCTGGAGACGTGAGTTATGATCCAAAAGGGATCCTGAAAGAGTTTCAAGCATTCTATACGAGACTATATAATATACCCAATCATGAGGTGAATAGTAATTCAGCAAGGTTTCAGCATAAAGTACATCAGTATATAAAGGAAACCGCAATCCCGGCCTTAACATCTATTGAGTCAAGCCAGCTTGAGCGAGAATTTTCCATAGAAGAAATACAAATGGTAATTGACTCACTAATACCAGGGAAAAGTCCAGGCCCGGACGGCTTTACCCCTCGGTTCTATAAAGTATTTAAAGGGGAACTCATGCCTATAATTAAACAGACCTTTAATGCGGTCTCCACAACCGTTCCCTTCGGTTCTCAAAGTATGCAGGCTTATATCACTCTCGTACCGAAAGGGGATAAGGATCATACTCTATGTGGGAATTATAGACCGATTTCTCTAACAAATCTTGACCTTAGAATATACTCAAAGATCATTGCCAATAGACTCACTCCCATAATACCTGGCTATATACATCTGGACCAGGTGGGATTTGTCAAAGGAAGAGAGGCTAGAGATAATACCTTGAAAACACTTACATTAATGGAATATGCTCAGAGAGGCTCCATCCCATCCTGCCTGCTAGCTATAGATGCCGAAAAAGCATTTGATAGGGTGGGATGGAGCTTCCTTAAAGAGACACTTGTACAATGGGGGCTTGGGTCTGTAATGATAGATAAGATAATGGCCTTATACCAGCACCCAACTGCTAAGATCCGGGCGAATAGTGGTTTGTCTGGGGAAATTGTTATAGCAAACGGAACTAGGCAGGGTTGCCCACTTTCTCCAATACTATATATATTAGTCATGGAGCACCTATTAAACGCAATTAGGGCAAACAAAGATATACAAGGTATAAGGGTGGGAGATTTAGAATACAAGATGTCTGTCTATGCAGACGACATCTTGATGTATGTTACAAACCCTTTAATAACGCTACCAAACCTGATAGCGGAATTTAATCGTTTTGGCACCCTGAGTAATTTCAAAGTTAACTATAACAAATCTGAGGCATTGAACATTAATATATCTAGAACCATGGTGGAACTGCTCAAAAAGGACTTTTCCTTCAGATGGCAAGAAAATGCTATTAAATATCTGGGTACCTACATCCCTATGGATATGAAGAAACTGGAAGAATATAACTATGTCCCGATGGTGCAAAAAATAACGAAAACACTTCAACTATATGAGAGAGGAACTTTCTCATGGATAGGTAGGGTAAATGTTATAAAAATGGACATTCTCCCTAAAATATTGTATATCTTGCAAACGATTCCTTTATTCCCTGCAACGAGCATCCTGAAAAAGCTATCCAGAATTATTGGACAATTTGTATGGGCCGGCAAGACGCCTAGAATTAGTAGAAAAGTGCTTAATAAGACTAAAAAAAATGGAGGTCTTTCTCTCCCAGACATAGAGACATACCTCAAGGTAGTAATGGTCACTAGAGTTGTGGATTGGTTCCAGAATGGGAACAATAAACAGTGGGTGAGATTAGAGGAAGAGATCACAGGTCTAAAATTAAAATCTTTGCCATGGACTAAAAAAGTACACAGGTCACTGTACGGCTATATACCCTCCTTAGTGGTTTCAACAATGAAAGTCTGGGATCCTTTGATCAAAACGGGACGTGTTTCCACGCTTAGAGGACCCATGACCCCATTGTTTGACAACCCAGAATTTCCACTTTCACTTGAAGCAAAAAGATTTCTCAAATGGAATAGATATGAAGATACGAGGATAATAGAAACATTGATGGGAAATAAGGTGCTCCCGCTGGAGACTATGGGGGAGGAATATAAAAAAGACTGGATACAGCATGGTCTACTTCAAAGATACGTTACATCCCTGATAAAAGATTCAGAAATAGATAGACCTTTAAAGGCCTTAGAAAAAATCCTTATCCAGGAAGATAGACCGTCACATGTGTTGTCAAAAGTATATAAAATTTTAATTGAAGATAGCCAGAAGAGGGAGTTACCATACATTAAGAAATGGGAAAAGGAACTGGGACTGGTGATCCCTAGGAAAAAATGGGAAAAAGCGATAGCAGTCACTCATAAACTTTCCGTGTCTACCAAGCATCAAGAAAGAAACTACAAAATTTTGGCTAGATGGTATAAGTGCCCAGTAGACCTTCATAGGATAAACCCACTTAATACAGAAGAATGCTGGAGATGTCAGGAAACATCAGGTACAATGTCTCATATATGGTATTATTGCTCTAAAATCCTCCCATTCTGGCAAAAAATTTTTGAGATATACAGGGCTATGACAGGGAAGGAACTATACCCAGATTTACAAATGACAGTATTATCTATGATACCTGGATCATTGAAAAATATAAAGAAAGATCCACTAAAATATTTCCTAACAGCTGCACGTACATGTATAGCCAGGAAATGGAAATACGTAAATGCGCCCTCCATAATGGAATGGGAGTGTGAGCTGACGGAGATGCGGACTCTGGAAGAGAGAAAGGTGCTAGAGGAAGGATCTAATAAACAGATTAAACAGACACTGGCTACTTGGAATAGATGGGTAGAGTATAGTGCCTGCTCTGAATTACTATGTGAGGTATAGGAGAATAGGAATTCTCAAGGATATAGGAGTAAGTGGGACGGAATATAATGATTATATTTATCCCTCACCCTACCCTTTGTATGTAAAAATTTCTTTTTTTTTTTTTTTTTTTTTTTTGTTTTGGTTTTTTGTGTGGTAAGTATGTATGGTGGGGTTGTATGGAGGGTTGGGTGGGTGTACCTTTAGGTAGAGGGACAATAGGCTAGTAGATTTGGATTAATGTCACATTGAAGAATCTCTACCTATGATATGCATGTGTTTTTTTTATGTAATGTCAAAAATTGTAAACTGTTTGGATAAATAAAGATATAAAAAAAAAAAAAATCTCTCATGGCCTCTCTTTTATAGTGGAGTCTTAGGAGCACCTCCTTCCCCCCGTCTAATTTATGCAATTGCTCAAGTTCAGATATCTTTCATTATTGCGAGTTTATCTTCTTTTATATTTCTCTTCTTTTCCGCGCCTGCCTTAATCAAAATCCCCCTGATATAGGCTTTGTGGGCCTCCCACACTATGGACTCCGATACCTCCGCTGTTTCATTGGTTTTAAAGTAGAACTCTAGTTCATTTGTTACCAGCTTACCTATCTCTTTATCGCTTAGTAGTTCTTCATTTAACTTCCAGCTAGGACTCTTATTATGAATCTGTCCTATGTTTACTGTTAGGCTTACAGGCGCATGATCGGAAAAGGTCATTACCCCGATGTTTGAACCAACGCCCGCCTCCAGCCAGCGATCTTCAATCAGGAAAAAATCAAGTCTGGAATAAGTCCCATGCACGGGGGAGTAGAACGTATAGTCCCTACAGTTGGCATGCTGTGCCCTCCATACATCCACAAATTGAGATTGATGCAATTTCTGTCTCACCCTGTTATTCCAGGCCAAGCTCGTCCCCCTTACATGGGACGATCTATCCTTTCCTGGCTCCAGGCAAAGATTGAAATCGCCAGCCATTATGGCCAGACCTTCCTTGAATTTCATAAATTCTGCCAACCTCGTTATCATAAATCTATTTGGATTTTTATTCGGGCCATATATGTTTGCCAGCGAACATTCAATTCCGTTTAAATTCCCTTTCAGGAACAGGAGCCGTCCCTCCGGGTCCGTCCTTCTCTTGTGTAAGTCAAACCTTATTCCACTGGCAAACCCTATGGCTACTCCTTTTGCGCGTAGTGTAGGTGAGTCTCCGTATAACCAAACTGGGAACTCCCTGGAGAAGATTTTTTGGTTTCTCCCCAGGAAAAGATGCGTTTCCTGAAGAAAAACCATGTCAGCTCTGAGGAATTTTAATTCCTGCAGGATATTGGCACACTTTATGGGGGAGTTCATACCGCGTACGTTGTATGATATTATTTTTATATTACTCATCTATACTTCGGAGAAACTTTCCTAAGCCCTGCAACATAGTGGTGTCCAGAACACTTATAACACAAGTTTATTCATTGGAAATTCTTACCGGACTTCAACCCCTTCCCAATCCCACCTCCCTTTCCCTCCCTCCCCCTTCTTCCCACCCATCCTCCCACCCTACTCCCCCACCCCTCTCCATCCCCCATGAGGGTACCAGGCCATCCCATGACCTAAGAAACCGTGGCCCCTCCTACACCTCCCGGCCCTTCGGTTGACCCCCTTGAGGTTGAGCTCGGACTGGGTGACCCTGGACCCAATACTCCCCCTAAAATAGTGGGGTACCCGTGCCTGTCCATCCCCCCCTCCCCCTTAATTAGCTTGATTTTATAAAGACGCACTTTTACCATAAACAAAAAGTCTCTTTCAAACAGTTGACATTCAAAACAGTCAATATTTAAACTTCCTGAGATTGCATTTGCTTGCCGGACTTTCCCATCTGTTTTTCACATACTTTGCTGCTCATGAAGTCGCTACATAGAGCCTAAGGTGTCTCCTGTGGGTATTACCCCAAAAAATAATGGCAACAGATCACATTAGCGCTATGAGGACCGTAAGTTCCCAGGTGCATGGGACAGATATTTCTAAAAGACTGTTTGTTATCGGGTTAGCCTGCCACTGAAAATTCACCTTCCCCGTCAAGCAAGTGACAATTCTGAGATATAAGCATGTAATACAGGACAAAAAGTAGTTTTAAGCTTGTACTACTTGCCAGTCTTCATCTGTCATCCGACCGTTATGCTGTTTTTTTCTTCCGGTGTTTCCGATTTTCCACTGTCCAGAAGTAGTGCACTTACCCCTTCCTTCGATACGTTTGCCAGGCTCTCCCCGCTTGCTTCTTAGCTTCTCATGACTCCATTTTCGCGAGCTCCCGATGGCGAGTAGCTAGTTAGTTCAGACCTTGAAAAGGCTCAAGCGGACTTATCTGTACAAAGCAAGGAGGGCAGGGCTGAAGGAGGGGACGGAAGACAGCAGTTTTCCTCCTAACGTAGCCACCCAACTCCACTCC
This sequence comes from Aquarana catesbeiana, assembly GCF_042186555.1. Classification (NCBI taxonomy): domain Eukaryota; kingdom Metazoa; phylum Chordata; class Amphibia; order Anura; family Ranidae; genus Aquarana; species Aquarana catesbeiana. Next base: position 249,932,282 of record NC_133328.1, on the reverse strand, counting down.
AGTGTGCCGCTCAGCCTTTCCGCGGCTACAGCGCACACAGCGGGGAACAGGGGGGTAAAGAGATGGTAGAGGGACGGGCGGATGGCCGAGGAACAGCAGCGGGAACAACAGCGCCGGATCGGGGGGGGCAGAGAAGGAAAGGAGAGGAGACCGTGATGCAACGGCTCTGCCTAAGCAAGAGCCGGCATCACAGGGAGGGGATCCCGAGGCATCCCGGGCTTAGCATCGCATCCAGCCAGACGCCCACATCCGGCTCCTCCCTCCTGGGCTCTGCTGGTAGCTGGTCTTGCGTAGTGCGGAAAATAGTCTAGCACCGGCCCTGGGCGGCCTCCCTCTTAATGCAACACATATGAAGTTACAGTGTATAGTAACAAAGGACAGAACTTTTAGAGAAACTATGTACTTTTATTCTTGCACACAGTGTTACGTCTCTAAGTCGGGGAACTACCTTAATGCTAGGCTTTCATATGACCGCATTCCCTGCCTAATCCCTGGCATTGGTGAGTGCGTGCACAGCGAAAGGTGCCTCTATGTGCAGGGCGAGTGGCCACCCCTCCCCAGCATGTTAAAGGAAGTTGAAAAATAGCAGACTTAATGGCTGGATCACCAGGTACACATAAAGGGGAAAAAGTCTAATAAAGGAAACTAATGCAGTCACCACTAAGAGATGGTACACTGACATACAGTATAGTTACCACTTTAATACCAAACACTTTCCCCCCTTCCTGCCCAGGCCAATTTTCAGCTTTAAGCGCTGTCGCATTTTGAATGACAATTGCGCAGTCATACTACACTGTACCCTAACAAATTTTTTATCATTTTGTTCCCACAAATAGAGATTTACTTGGTGGTATTTGATCACTGCTGGGGTTTTCATTTTTTGCGCAACAAATAAAAAAAGACCGAAAATTTTGAAAAAAAATACGTTTTTCTTTGTTTCTGTTATAACATTTTGTAAATAAGTATGTTTTCTCCTTCACTGATGGGCACTGATGAGGCTGCCCTGAGTGGCACTGATAAGGCGGCACTGATGAGGTGGCACCAATGAGGTGGCACTGATGGGCACTGACGATGGGCACTAATATGCAGCACTGATGAGCACTTATAGGCAGCACTGATGGACACTTATAGGTGGCACTAGTATGCAGCACTGATAGGCATTGATAGGCGGCACTGATGGGCACTCATAGGTGGCACTGATGGGTACTTATGGGCGGCATTGATAGGTGGCACTAATGGGCACTGATAGGTGGGCACTTATGGTCAAAGATGGACACTGATGGGTGGCACTGATGGACACTGATAGATGGCACTGGGCATCACTGATAAGGAGGCACTGGCAGGCATTAGTGATGGGCACTGACTGGCACCATTTGTAGGCACTGATTGGCATTGATTTTGGGCACAGATTGGCATCCCTGGTGGCCATGGGTGGCATACCTGGTGGTCATCAGCGGTGGCAATACCTGGTGGTCCTGGTGGCATGCCTGGTAGTCGGAAGTGGGAATCCTCGGGGGCTGCGCTGATAATTAATCAGCGCAGACCCCCCTGACAGGAGAGCACCCGACTGGCTCTCCTCTACTTGCGTCTGTCAGACACGAGTGAGGAAAAGCCAATACATAGCTTTTCCTGTCTACACTGTGGTCAGCCGTGAATGGACACAAGCTGGGTATATGGGCTAATGCAGTATTTGATCAGCAGGCTGCTGCATGTGCACAGCCATGGTTTGACTTCTTTGAATACCGTGTCCAAAAGGTATAAGGGATGAAGCTGCAGACATATAAGTGAGATAAGATGTCATATTATTTGCAGCTTCTGTTAAAAACAAATGGCTTTTAATGTTCACTTCATCAGGGTGTAAACAGCACTGAAGCCAGCAAAATCTGGACAAATAGAAATCAGAAATTCTGAGGCAGGATGTTAAGAGCAATATGCTACAGTTAGGCAAAAAGCCTGTTCCTATCTGGCTGAAAACTGGAGCATGCATTCTAATTGTAGCATATATCTCTTAAGCAACCCCCTTGAATTTCTTATTATTATTATGGTACTTATATAGCACTGTAAATTTACGCAGCGCTTTACATATACATTTACATCTGTCCCTACCCTCCAGGAGCTTACAAACTAAGGTCCCTAACTCACATTCATATACAAGGGCCAATTTAGACAGAAGCCAATTAACCTACCAGCATGTCATTGGGGTGTGGGAGGAAACCGGAGTACCCAGAGGAAACCTACGCAGGCACAGGGAGAACATGCAAACTCCAGGCAGGTAGTGTCGTGGTTGGGATTCAAACCAGCGACCCTTTTTACTGCTAGGTGAGAGTGCGACCCACTACACCATTGTGCCGCCCTGATTGATGTGGACAACAGTAACCTCCTCTATACACTCAGTGACCCCCCATCTGGTGTTGGTTACAGATTTATATTTACTTATTTCTGCGTCAAGAATTATTTTCATTTTTTTTATCTCAGCAGGATCTCGGGCATCTTATACTAGTCAGCACAGCCACCTGGGCCCAGAACTAAGGGCTTTACAATCCCCTGAACATCATATAGAACCCATTTATGAAGACCGGGTTTACCAGAAGCCACCTATAAGGAGCCTCAGCCAAAGCCAGGGAGATCCATTACTACCAGCACACACCGGTTCATATTGCAACAATACAGGTAAGCAGTATTTTACCTCTAGTAATATGATTTTTTTTTTATGCCAGTAACATATGTTGAACATAAATATAATAGGCTAATTCACAGAAATGTATTGACAAGACATTTCAATGTTGTAATGTATTGAAAAAAATGTAAAAACACATTAAATGCTATATTCTACAAATCAGTAATTTCATATTGTGCATTGTTTACAAACATTAATTTTGTTCATTTTCTGTTTTTACTGTTCTTGGAGGTTTGAGGTGGGGGGAGGGAGAAGGTGAGGCGGGTTGCTCTGGTTGGCCAGCAAGGAAAAAAAAAGTGAACCTGTTATAGCTTCTGCTGGTTTAGGCCATTTTAAGGTATGGGCTGTGGTGAGTCTATGAAACATTAGGGGCTTCAAAGGATTGGTCTTTGTATTGCATTCAGGGCTTCCAAACACCCTCAGACCTGGTCAGGTCAATGATAGGGTGATAAAGATTGGCTCATTTGTATAGATACAAATTAGTTATTTGTAAGAAAGCACCGTTTTTTTCACTGTTTTGCAATGATCTGTCTAGCAGTTGCTGAAATAGAATACATTTTCTCTGGGGCTTATGAATCCCAGGTAGGTGTGGTTATATTTAATAAGACAATCCCTGATGAAGGCTCAACCTTCCTTTTCTATCAAACCTGAACCGTTAACTACTTCAAATTAAGTTAAATAGTCCCCTATTGCATTGGAAGTCATAAATACTTGATAAGTTTTGTATAATGGAACAGAGGACAACATAAATGACCAGAGAGTGACTGGTTTAGGATTCTAACTATTCAGTCTTTTACAGATAGTTTAAAATATTTGCCTACATAATACTGCTTCCGACATGATCATAAATAGCACGTCTCTGAAAATACGTATATAATAAAAAAAACTGTGGAATTAGGCTTACATATTGATAAGCCCTATTATCACGATAATTTACCCTATTGCATTTCAGGTAAAAAATGTGTTTAATATTAAAGAGTAACTCCTCTTTTGTTGAGAAAAAAACATTCCCCTCTGAGTGATTTATGCACATTCAAGGGATTTTAACACATTTTGTTGAAGATTCCTACCTTTTGTCAATCTGAAGAAATAGCTGTTTGTTTCTAAGTGAATCTGTATTGGAGTGGTTTTATACTGATAAATCAGCAGCTGCACCAGCAGGGCTCTAATGAGGAAATTGGCAGGGTCTTCTTCCCTTTAGACATGATTTCCCTTTCTCACCAACAATGACATGTTTGTTGCAGGCGTTGCCAAAAATCTGATTTGTATCTTAGTGCAGACGTCTGGGAAAATCAGTGAGTTAATCACTCAAGCAGAAAATGTCATTTCTGGGAGGGCGTTCTGTATACTATCTGTGTACAGAACGCCTTCAGGTAGCCATATTGCATTGCATATTACAGAAAATAAGGCTGCTTGCACACTGGCAATACAATTTACTGATGTTTACTCAGGAACTTGTGACACCCATGTGCAAGGGGCCACAAACTGTGTAAAGACCTGAGTAATATTGAGTATAGGCGAGTAAAGGTGTGCAAGTGTATAGACGAATATAGACAAGTAAAATTCCACTTTATTGCCAGTATTGTAATATGCTCACTTATATTCACGTAAATATTAAACTAGTAAAAATGTGAGTGAATTATTGCACTCAAATGTAAAATTTTCTACATTTGTTTTACTGCTCAGTGCTGTTTTACTGAGCTTTACTCAGCTGTGTGCAATGTCCTATAGACAACAATGCATCCAATTTCAGATCATTAAAAAACACATTTTTAATAGCATTTAATTACAATATGACTTGAGTCGCAATTGTATACACTATATTATTATTATTTTATTTTTTTTAAGATAATTTATTGGTATTTCTCTTTGTTATATAAAGCCAAAAGAAAGCAATTAAACAGAGGTCAAAAACAAAAAAACAAATGAAATGTAACAAGTCATTAGACTAAATGTGGTAGGCTAGGAAAAGGGGGGGGGGGGGAGTCGGAGGGGGGGGGGGGGGAGAGGTGTAATCCAAGCTATGTTTTTCAATATTAAAATATGCAGGAAAATCACAAGGTGATCACATGGAATATATATTGTATATTTTATGATGGTTATTCATTAGTGCACTGTCTGTACTGTATAAGTGAATTATGTTTAGTTTAAACTTTTCTACTTTTCTACTTTTGCATATAAAGTTTGTGCCTTTTTATACATACTTTCTATTTACTTTTTCCTGCCCTTAAAATCCAAGGGGGCATCTCCCTAGTGCATTTTTTTGCATGTTTTGTGTAATTAAATAGAATATAAAATTTATTTAGAAAACATAACATCAGGGTTACTTACATATTTTAGGTGCTTCCAGCGCACCAAACTATAAAAGCATTTAGCATAGGATTCCTCTCCAAACGACTTCCAAACTTGTATGTGTCAGCAGCTTGTACAAACAAGCATGTATCCAAGCTCCTCCACCGTCCTGGCCCCTCCCCTACATGTGACGACACAGGGCTAATCAGGTGTCTTCCTCAGGGGGATCCCTGGGTGAACTTCTCTGGATTTTCCTGTGGGAAACTCTCTCCCGTCAGGATTCAAAAGTCTCCATAGATCGACTAAGTTAAGGTTTTCCATGAAGTTCAACAAGAGGGAGGGGGAACTTGGGGGGCCGAGGCAGGGGAGCGGTGACTCTGTGATTTATCTTCTTGGTAGCTGAGTACTGAATTGAAATCGCCTCCCACCAAGAGGGAGAGATGTATGTAGGGTGCCAGGAGAGATGTTAGATGTTGGAAGAATTGTTTGGGAGGAGAAGTGGGAGCATAGACATTAGCTATAGCCCATTCCCGTGTAGAGGTTTTTAATTTAGCTATGAGGATTCGTTCCTTGTCATCTGTTTGCATGAAGAGGACCTCATAAGGGAGTCTTTTGTGGATAAGGAGCAGGACACCAGCTTTCCCTTTAACAGCTGGTGACCCAAAGATCTGGCCTACCCAGAGTTTGCGCATGCTGGTGAAGTCTGCTGTTGTCAAGTGTGTCTTCTGGAGTATCACAACATCAGCTTTGAGGCGGTTTAGATGTCGAAGGACCGCCATGCATTTTTGAGGGGAGTGCAGACCCTTGACATTCCAGGAGACAACTTTCATAACAGGGTTTCGTGGGGTGGGGGTTTGTCCAGCAGGGTTAGATATCTCAGTAGAGAGGCGGAAAGATGTATGTGTCTCACCACTGGGGGATCACCTGGAAGTGTGTGTTCTATTTCAGGGGGAGTTTGTGTCTTGGAGAAGAGGGTTTAGGGAGGAATACGACCCAACAGGGGTCTGTGGGTGACAACAAAAGGAAACATAATGTATGAAGCCTGGATTTCGCTTTTTTCCACATGTGATATACACACACCAATGAACAGCGTTACCGGGGAATGATGTTCTACGCCCATTGCTGCGTTTCGAGACACCCATTGGGGACTAGCGGCGAGGGGAGATAATGGTTGACGAGAGCCTCAGGTCGCCGCCAGGCTAGGCTGGATGTTCATCCCTCAATAAGGCTGCACACTGTCAATGGAAATAACCTAAGAACATTAGGAAAAGAACAAAAAGAAAAACAACTAGTACTGTGGGGGATAGCGTAGGAAATCAGGGCATGGGGGATTATGAAGACGGATCTGAGAGTGTAGTTTGCACTCGGACGTGCCAAATTCAGTGAGGTTTGTAACGACCTGAGGCATTGGAGAGACGGAGTCTCTTAGGAGGGTCGTTCCTTGGACTGCGCTGTTCTCTAGGATCCAGGCAGGAGGGAGCTGGTGTGGTAGAAGTATCCATAGGAATATGGAGATAGGTTTCCAGGTAGTGAGAAGCTTCTTCTGGATGCGAGAAGGATTTTGGATCTCCTGATGAATCTGTAAAGCGAAGGATCGCTGGATATGTGAATTTCACTCCTTCTTGGTAAAGTGCCGTGCAGATTGGTCGGAAAGCTTTCTGTCTTCGTGAGAGTTCTTGTGAATAGTCTGCAAAGAGAAGTAGTTTGTGGCCGTCAAGTTGAAGAGATTTAGAGTTGCGAAAGGATTTCAGGATATTGACTCTTTCGGTGTAATTAAGATTGCTGACTATCACAGGGCGTGGGGAGCGTCTGTCGTTTGAGGGGGCTCCCAGACAGTGTGCTTTTTCCACAGTACAGGGTTAGGTGAAACCCAAAGCAGTCAGGATGCATTGGGCACAAACATCATGTAATGATTCAGCATTATAAGATTCGGAGAGCCCTATGACCCTTAAATTATTACGTCTGAAGCGGTTTTCAAGGTACATAGTTACATAGTTACATAGTAAGTGAGGTTGAAAAAAGACACAAGTCCATCAAGTCCAACCTATGTGTGTGATTATGTGTCAGTATTACATTACATATCCCTGTATGTTGCGGTCATTCAGGTGATTATCTAATAGTTTCTTGAAGCTATCAATGCTCCCCGCTGAGACCACCGCCTGTGGAAGGGAATTCCACATCCTTGCCGCTCTTACAGTAAAGAACCCTCTACGTAGTTTAAGGTTAAACCTCTTTTCTTCTAATTGTAATGAGTGGCCACGAGTCTTATTAAACTCTCTTCTGCGAAAAAGTTTTATCCCTATTGTGGGGTCACCAGTACAGTATTTGTAAATTGAAATCATATCCCCTCTCAAGCGTCTCTTCTCCAGAGAGAGTAAGTTCAGTGCTCGCAAACTTTCCTCAAAACTAAGATCCTCCAGACCCTTTATTAGCTTTGTTGCCCTTCTTTGTACTCGCTCCATTTCCAGTACATCCCTCCTGAGGACTGGTGCCCAGAACTGGACAGCATACTCCAGGTGCGGCCGGACCAGAGTCTTGTAGAGCGGGAGAATTATCGTTTTATCTCTGGAGTTGATCCCCCTTTTAATGCATGCCAATATTCTGGTCATCGAGCTTATCCAGAATATACTGCTGTGTGATTTGATTTTGCTATTCACAGGTATGGGAGCTCTGCATTTCATCCTCCAATTCTGATAAGCGATGTTCCATTTCAGACAAGCGCTTTGCATGATCTCCAAGCTGTTTCCTGAGCTGGGTAATGCCTGCTGCAATTGCCCTGTCCACTGCCACTGTGATTGTGGGTGAAAGGAGGGCTGCCACAGCCTGAGCCAGTCCCGCATATTGGTTTTCTTGGATGGAGGGAGCCGCGGGTATGTGTTCAGCAGGGGTCGGCGTGGAGGACATTTCCCCTGCGTCCGCCATGATGGTCGTGTGTGAGCTCGGCGGGGAGAGGACTGGTTGAGTGGCTGTGGCCATACTTGCGAAGCCACGAAGTACAAATCTGTCCATGCCCGAAGGTAGCGGAGATTCAGGGAAGATGGGGGCAGGGTCGGATGCCATCCCCGGGCTGATGGGGCCGTTTTTTTATGCTCGTTCTCCTGGAGCCGCCGTTATGAGCTCCTTCACATGTGGTGCCGGAACCAGAAGTCCATTATTATTTTTTTATTTGCTAATTTCTTTTCCCACAAAAGTGGAGTTACCCTTTAAGAGAAAATGTGCTACCATTCGGCTTTAATAAGCTTCCAGAAATATTGAAAAACGATATCTCAGTCGTTCACAATCAGGACAAGACCTCTCCTCATGCATTAGTTATAGTCAAATTTCCCTTTTGAAAAAAGTTGTTCACTAAAGCTTGCCATTAACAGTTTTCTTTTTTGTTCAGCTAGCGGGCTGAAGGAAAAAAAAAACTAAAATATTCCTTCATCCACACAAATGAGGAGGATGAAGGAATCTCCTCTCTGGGCCATTGTTTTATAACATATAAGAATATGTTATAAAACATGTTACAAAAATGTTACTGTTCAGTATATGAGAATATACTGAACAGTGACTGCAACCGTTGATCAGTAAAAGTTTTCCTACATTCTCTTTTGACAGAAGTTGAGCAGGGATGGCCATACGCTGATCAAAGCTGAGCCAGTACTGTACTGGCTGATTTTCAATCTTTCTATGGCCAGCATAAGATTTTAGCATATAGATTTTAAATACTCCCAGCTTACTGGATTTACCCAATTTGGACAAGCTTTATTATAGAAGGATGAGAAACTAGGGACAATGCCTCAAGCATCATCTTCTTAACACATCACTCATCTTTTTTAAAATAAAACGCTAAGGGGTTGATTTACTAAACCTGGAGAGTACAAAATCTGGTGCAGCTCTGCATAGAAACCAATTGGCTTCTAGGTTTTTATGTCAAAGTTGAAGTTAGAAGCTAATTGGCTACCCTGCACAGCTTCACCAGATTTTGCACTCTCCAGTTTCAGTAAATCAACCCCTTTGCCTGTCTGTCAACACAGAACATGCATTTGATTTACTATTCCTTTTTTAAGTATTTTAGAAAACAGGGCTCAAATTGCTGTCTTGGATAAAGGTGCCATGTTTATTTTCTGCACAGATCCATATCAGCAGTCATCTGTCAGAATTGTTTAGCTCAAAAATGAAAAGCTACCCCCCCCCCCCCAATGCTGTTTGCTCTGTTGTTGGATCTCTTACACAATATTAGAAATGACCCCGATAGAAGAATTCTGACTTGGATCTTCTGAATATGTGTATGCAGATTACGTTGCAGTTTTATTTGCATTACTGAAATTAGGATGATCATGCTCTCAAGATTTGATACCATATGATAATTCCTACAATCCCTCTACCCACCTCTCCCTTTTTCCTTTTTTTTTTGCATAATCAAAAAAACAATGCTTGCCTTTATCTGGCATGGTACAAAGCCATGCTTAATCATTTAAATGCTAACCAGACTAAAACTAGAAGGTGACTTCTCTTCCCCAATTTCAAAAAATATAAGGCTGTAATCCTCAACAGGTCACTGAACTAGCACATCCATGCAACACAAAAAATGTGTGTTCAGTTAAATTTTGGAAGTTATTTACATTTGGATCTGTGGATACCATCATGCTAGACATCTTTGAGTTATCCTTAACAACACATGTCCTGCAGATAAAACACATTAAATTCAATGCAGAAAAGGTCACACAACTCCCCCTTGATATCTTTAACAACTTCACCACAGTTCCTTCCTGGACAAGATCATGGAGCTTTCAGAAGTAAAGGACAGATCACTTAATAAATCACTTAATAAAGGAAGCCCTACTGCTGTTTTTATAAGGACCAAACTGGGAGGGCATCTATTGTATTACTGGAGATACTCCAAACCGAGGTGATCAAAAACCTTTTTGTGATAGCACTGGTACACATCTTGTCTATTAGTACTAACACAAATAAATTCAACTTTAAATTATTAGCATGATGAACCAGAGTACGAACATGCATGCATCAAGTGTGGCCGTATCTTTCTGTATGTATCTATTACAGTCAAATCTGGAGTCATGTCTCTCAATTCAAAATCATAGGGGTAAAATAATCAGTATTGTTTTAAAAGACCTTTAAACCATTCTCATTAATGAAATTAATGGAAGTGGGCCTATCATGTCTATTAAAGTACTGTATGTTAACATTACTGGTAAGGTGAAGGCTCTTTTTGTTGCATGTGTTAGAAGCCTACTGTTTCTACTATCTGTTTATTAACAATACTACTAGTATGAATGAATGGACCTTAGGGTAAATTTAATTTTTATCTGGGTAAGTTTGAGAATATATATATATATATATATATATATATATATATATATATATATATATATATATGTATATATAGTTTTAGAGAACCTATATATACTGTATTTATTGGCGTATAACACTCACTTTTTCACCATGAAAATCGGGTGCAAATAGCGCGTGCGTGTTATACACCAATACTTTAATGTTAGCTGCTTCGGAGGGGACAGGGAGGGGGGCAGGACGAGCGCCGTCAGATTATATTCAGTGAGAATCTCCTGTTTACTTGGCGGCTTCTGTAATAGGAAGTCCCGTCTTCTGGGCCGCCATTGGACCACTGTTCTGTCTATGATAGGAGATTCTCACTGTATGTAATCTGTTGGCGCTTGTTCCGCCCCCCTCCCTGTCCCCTCTAGGCTGCAGATGGGCATCAATCAGGCTGTACTGTTGGCAAAGCTGAGGCTGCTGCATTGATGGCAAAGGTGAGGCTGTTTCATTGATGGCAATGGTGAGGCTGCATTGATGTGGACTGATGAGGCTGCATTGATGGCAATGGTGAGGCTGCAGATGGACACTGACCCTTATTTTGCTTCAAAGTTCCTTATTTATAAGTTTTTTTCCTGAAACTTCCCTCTTAAAATGAATGTGCGTGTTATATGCCGATAAATACGGTATTTAAAAACTACAACAAAGCTTTAGAGACGGTATTCATTAAGTATTCACTCGTACAAAACCCCTCTCTGTTCACTATTCAGACTTGGGGAAACTGCTTCCTGTATAATACTGCTATTGAAATTTGAAGAGTTCATAAATTATATAAGTTAAGAATACACTCTTTCAACTGTAATATTTCTTAATTAGGACATTATTATAGAAAAGAACATTAGATCATGTATACATATATTTATATGCATAATATTGTTTGATTCTGATGATAGTTATAATTCTGGACTACTATAAATACTAAGGAAATTCCCTATCTCCAACCTCTGCCAGGCATTCCAAGAGAATTATGTATACATTATGTATGCATACAAGAGCTTAAAGAAACTTTATCTCCACAATATAACTGTACTTTTTGCCGTTCATAACTGTAGGCAGACCATGGATTCTATGTGCAAACATCGGGCTGGATCACAAACGAGGTGACCTAGGCGCCATGCCTCAGGCCTGGTAGGCATCTGGGGTCCCAGGTCTCAACTGTCTACTCTCCGAGACCAGGAATAGTTCCAGGGTCCTGGGCTCTGGACACTTGAATGGCCAAGCTGTGATGGCGGCATGGCCGGGGCACGGAGCTATGAAAGGACGGCACGAGTATGCATCCTTTCAGAGCGAAAGCACTGGTGATATCACTGGCTGCTGCTCACTGGAATATCTCCTAAACAGTGCACGTTTAGAGATATTCTTTTTACCTACAGGTAAGCTTTATTATAAGCTTATCTGCAGGCAAAAATAGCAGAAAAGAGTTTACTACCACTTTAATAATTAAGAATGTTCACTTAAGGATGTTGATGATTGGATTGCTTTTTTACCATTGTAAGGCTACATTAATAAAGCTTTTAATAAAAATAAAAACTGTGGATATTAAAGTAGATGTAAAATTGTAGGGCACCTTTCCATCTAGGATTGCAGGCTTATTTAGGACGCTCTGTATTTGGCATTCAGTTCAAATTAAAATGGTTGTAAACTCTGTACTACCACTTTTACCTACAGGTAAGCCTATAATAAGGCTTACCTATAGGTACCATGAATATCTCCTAAACTTGCACCGTTTAGGAGATATTCACTGTATCTGCATGTGCTGATGTCATCAGCTCCCACACACAAGCGCGGGAGTGACGTCATCGCGGCTTCGGCCATTCACAGCACCGGAGCCTGCAAACTCGGAAATAACTCCAAACATGTTGCCGGTCACAGCGGTGTACGGGGACTGCTGCAACAGCTTCGATCTCAGGTAAAAATTTCATAATGAACTAGTATGAAAATGTAGATTCATCTGCATTTTTTTACAGCACAGTGCATTGCAGTGCATATTGTGGTCACCGTTGTGTGCTGAGATGCAGCTGTGTTCTGGACGTGCATTAGGGTGCCATTCAAAAAAATTAATGTGCAGTGCTGTAAAGTTATACTGTGCGTTACTGCAATGTGGTAGTGTAAATGCGTGATATATATTTTTTTTTAACCACTTCCCGACCACCCCATACCAGATTTACTGCTACAGTGTGGCCGCCCTGCACAGGATCACATGTATATATAGGTGATATTGCATTTCTGGGTATCGGGCGTGAGTGCATGATGCCGGAGGCTCGCTCCCACTGCTATTTTTTTACCCGATGTCCGCTGGCACCCGCTGATCATTCAGTACACTGACAGAATGACAGTCTGCCTATGTAAACAAGGCAGATTGTCATTCTGTTAGTACAGAAGGCATGGATCCTGTGCTTTTGTAAAGCAGAAACACAGATCCATGCCTTCCACTAGTAAAAGCTCCCCCCCTACACTGAAACATTAGCTAGGCACACAGTTAACCCTTTGATCGTTTGAGCGTTAACCCCTTCCCTGACAGTGTCATTAGTACAGTGACAGTGCATATTTTTAGCACTGATCACCGTAATAATGTCACAGGTCCCCAAAAAGTTGTCAAAGGTGTCAGGTGTCCGATTAGTCCGCCGCAATATCGCAGTCCCACTATAAGTCGCTGATCACTGCCATTACCAGTAAAAAAAAGAAATAAAAATAGCCCATAGATTGTAGACGCTATAACTTTTACGATTTGGGTATTTTTTTTTTAACCAAAAATATGTAGCAAAATACATATTGGCCTAAATTGATGAAGAAATTAGATTTTTTACATTTTTTTATTGAATATGTTTTAGAGCAGAAAGTAATAAAATATTGTTGTTTTTTTTTTTTTCAAAATTGTCAGTGGTTCTTTGTTTATAGCACAAAAAATAACAAATGCAGAGGTGATCAATAACCACCAAAAGAGAGCTCTATTTGTGGGAAAAAAGGACATACATTTTATCTGGGTACAGTGTCGCACGACCGCGCAATAGTCAGTTAAAGTAACGCAGTGCTTTATCGTAAAAAATGGCCTGGTCAGGAAGGGGGGTAGACCTTCCTGGAGGTGAAGTGGTTAAAGCACCATATATCAAAAAGTTGCGTGCTTAAAAATAAAATATTTATTGTATGTTAGTGTTGCTGATCTTTTACAGCCAAATATGTGCATGCATTCCAGCAATAGCTGCATGGCATTACATAGGGCAGGTTTGCTGATGGTGACAACAGTTTACCATATATGCATTATGTCTGTTGAAGTGGCCACTCATAGTCTGCATCAGAAGATTGTGTGATAGGATGACAGCATATTAGCACAGTTGGGACACAGGAACAGATGGTTGTCACCCTATATGAGGAAGTACCTGAACAAGGACCTTCATGGCATGAATACTGGATAGTAGTGTGCGGCGAACGGTTTCATCCCGAAAATTGCTTGTTCGCTTGCTCGGCGAACACCCGAATTTGCAGGGCGCTTGGCACCGCTGGTCAAGTGCAAGGCTTTGCCAATTAGGTCACAGAACCCTGATTGGACAAAGTGATGATGACTTCCAATCACGACTCAGTGCTCATAGTCCCACCCCACGCTATAAAAGGTTCCTTCCCATAGGAAGCTTTTGCAGTGTGTTGTTTAAGTAGAGATAGATAGAGCAGGGCTCAGTTTGCTACTAGCGAGCTAGTGTGTTCACTTATTGTGTAGAGTGTTAGTGTAGCGTTAGCATAGTGTGTCAGTGTAGTGTGTCAGTATAGTGTAATGTTTAACACAGCATTACATAACATTTAGTGTTGTAAACAGTGCTGTATACCCTTTTCTTTTTTTTTTTGGTTGCGGCGTGTTTTGTCTTTTTTTTGTCCCCTGCCTGCCCCCTTTTTTTTTAATTGTCATCCACAGTTTTTCTGACTGCGACGCTGGTCTTCCCTCTTTTTTGCTTTTTTATAGATTAGTACTCAATTTAAAGTGCACCAAACAACACTTTTCAATAAAGTGCATCCAATCACACATTTCCCAGTTTCTATTAAATTTGGGTAACAAGCTCACCCATCATGTCTGGGTGGCCAACAAGGAGAGGCAGACAGTCCCATGCCACTATGAGGTGCCCAGCAGCGTCTGTCCACAGGCGAGGGTGGACGTGGTCCATCCTCAGGCAGGGCACGTTTTTCTCTGTTTAGTGATGTTGCCCGTGCTATTCAGCCACAGTATGCAGAGGAGGTGGTGAACTGGCTTACTAAACCATCCCCATCCTCTATCATCCAACCTGACACTAGTTTGCAGTTCACAGCAGCTGCCAGAGTGGCCTATTCTGCCTCCTTGTCCACAGCTACTCCTGCCATAGCTCCATCATCATGCATAAAGGAGTCAGACAAATTATTTGAACACAGTGTCAGTCCTGCACCCTCCAAGAGTAACTGTGAGGAGTTACAGGGTGCAGGCAGCACCAACACCCAAGGCCCAATTTCCCACACCTGTGTGACATTTTTAAGAGCAGAATCCAATCCTGCTTTTGCAAACTGTGAAGGGCTATGGTGTGAAGGCACCACCAACACCCAAGGTCCAATTTTTCTGCACCTGTTACTACTTTCCAAAATCTGTGAAAGAGACACCAGACTTTATGTAAGTAAAAATCGTTAATCGTGGCCTGAGTGTACTATAATTTGGCTTTTTCATATAAGGCTTACTCACTGTGGTTTAAAACTTTGTTGTTTCCATCCAAAGTCTGCCAAAGAGACACCAGAATTTATCCAAAAAATCTCTAATCTTGTTCCGAGTGCACTAAAATGTGGCACCATCATACAGACTGGCTCCCCAAGCCGTTGTTTACAAAATAAAGAAAGCTTGCAGGGAAAATCAATTTAAATGCCATTTTTTTCCCTTTATATATGTCAGTTTTGCTGCAGCAGGTTCTATACACTGTACAGATGCACCATTTTACAGGCAGATTAAGGGGACCCCCGCCCCCGGAACTATATTTAAAGGATTTTTTATTGTTTCACTTTAAACATCATTAAAATCGCAGCTCCTTTAAAAACTTTTTTTGCATTGATACAAGTCCCCCAGGGCATTACCTGGGCCCCCATATACCCTTTTTATGGCCAATAACTTGTATATAAACCTTCAAAATGGGCACTTTTGATTTTTCAAGTTCGGTTCCATAGACTTTAATCGGGTTCGGAGTTCGGGTCTTAACTTTTGCGATGTTCAAGAGTTCTGGTGTGAACCAAACTGGGGGGGTGTTCGGCCCAACTCTACTAGATAGAGTAGGGAAGGGGTAAAGACCCTTGCCAATTCATCTTGCAAAAAAAAGAGGATGGTTGTCTCTGGCACAGATGTTCACATTGGAAGAATTCTCCTTACCTCTTGTTCTATGGACAGCTTTAAAATTTTGGATTTCTTCTCACTTTCCTTCTTGGGGACAATGAGCCCCAGTATATATAAGAGGGTGAGTCTCCTCAATTGTTACAAAGTCAACAATAAAAAGTCTAACCTGTCCCCACTTTATCCATAACTAAAAAATAGTTTTACTTAGAGATGCACTTTGACCACTTATACCGGTTTTACCCCTATAGAACACAGCTGTTTTTAAATTTCTGCTACGGGGATGTTAATTTATCAAAATATTTTTGTCATGACTTAAAACAGTTCTAAGCCAAAAACCAAAAATGTAATAATGTTGCAGCTCACCAATCCTCATAGTTTTTTTTTACATTTTTTTCCTTTTTTTTTCACCTGGTTATCCAACCAGTAAGTCTGATATTTTTTAGTTTCCTTTAACAGACCAAGCTGTCCAGCAAAAGTGGAAGAAGTTTAAGACAAACCATTTAACGCTGGCAGGGGTGCTTACAATGGTTAGCACCCCTGGAGGAATGTCAGGTCCCACGTTGCTCCTGTCTTTCAGTCTCTGGGTGTGCGGCTTTTCTTTTTGTCCTTTCACATCCCCTAGATTTTTAGAAGATCAGATTTTTGGAAAAAAGCTGCATACATGGGATTAATGTGTAATTGATGGTGTGTTTAGGTGGAGGTTAGGGCTTTGTTTTGCATAATTTTGTGGTTTGTTAGTAATACAAGTATTTTTCTTTGTATATAGTTCTATTTAGGCTTTTTGGCAAAAAGTTGTTTGCTTTTTTTAGTTATTTGCTGATGTAAGTCTGTTTGTTTTTGTTTATTTATGTAAACAGTATATTCTTTTTTATTTATTTTTGTATATATGTACATATGTTTTAAAAACAAGCTGTATGCTTGCAAGATTTTTAATAAACAAAAAATTACAATGCTTAGCTTTTATTAACCACTCCAAGACCTCAATGTGTATATTTATGTTGCTGCTTTGAAGTGGTTTATCGTGGTAATGGCTGAAGCTATCAGCCATAACCCAGGTATCTTTTTCTTCAACCGGCGGCTAGCTTTCTCATGAAAGTGTTCCGAGTGGTTCATGAGCCACTGGAACGCTTTCAGAAGCGGCGGGAAGGGACATCCAGCATGAAGGTCTGCCCACGTCTCTGTAATGCAAGGCTTATGTATGTGTGTATGTCATTCACATGCTTCTGAGTCAGTCATATTTTAGATGCTTGGGTTGGCAAAGTTGTTTCCATAAGCCTTGTACACTCGGGCCAAAAATCTGCCTAAATCAGTGGGTTCCGCAGGAACCTGCTGACTTTCGGCCCGTGTGTACAGCTTTCTGTTCTGCAGAAGCCTGTCTCACAAAAGGCTTCTGTCGATTGGACATACTGGAAAACCAGCATCCGACCTGCTTCTGATCAGTCAGCCATTGGCTGCCAGTGCTGATCAGTGTGTTCTGGCGAGGGAGCAGTCCACCTGTTGGAATACAATAGCACAGCGGAGGAGATTGCCACAATTACATTGGTTGTGTTTGTACAGCAATCTTTTTTTTTTTTCGTTCATCTCACTGAATACCTAAACATCCTGATTTAAACAAAACACCAGAGATTCCTGTGATTGGCTATAGGGAAAGACATTATTAATTTAGTAACTATGACCATTGGTCTGCCCTCAGCATTGAGATTGTTTTCAAAGGTTTTGGCCCCTATGCTATCTCTTCATACCCTTTTCAGGTACCATTGCATACACTAAAAGAATTCAGCTGGATTGTATGTAAAAATGTATTGTCTATTTTTGTCTTGTCTGTTTCTTTGCATGTAAAATGGAAAGGAAAAGAGACGAGAGAAAGTGGCACTGTCTAAGTGTAGTGGGTAAAAATACCATAAAGGAGTGAAATTGATAATCTGGGTACTGCATAAAAATAGGAAGTCAGCACGATGTCCAACAGAGGGCTGTCTCTCCAGTACCTTTAAAGGGTGTGGTAACTCAGCAAAGGAAACAATAAAAACAAGAGAGAAATGCAACCCCTCCCCCCTCCTTTCAGTGTAGCATGATGTCCACCAGGGGGGCATGCATTCTCATAAAAACCAGCAGGTGGCATACTTCTTGGTCCAAGTGGATGGCAACATAGAGATGGGATGGTAAAACCTCCATTATGTAGTCTCACAGGAAGTGATGCAGGGAGAGCATCACTTCCTGTAAGGCTATGTAATAGTGTTTTTTTTTTTTTTTTAAGAATGCTCGCTTCAGCTAACCACATGCAAGTGCAATACTATTTTTATTTTGCCATTATTACAAATAAATGCTACTATTGAGAGTACAGTGCTTTCCCTTTGTGTCTTTTTTTTTTTTTTTTGTAATTTCCCTTGTGGAGTACCAATGCCCTTTGAACGTACTAGAGAGACGACCCCCTGCTGGACATCCTGCTGAGTACTTGTTGTTATGCCGTGCCCAAAGGCTGGATTCACACCTATGCAGCTTTAGTGTTTTGCATTTTGCAGATTTGCACTACAGTCCATTTAACATGGTTTCCTATGAAACATGTTCTGTAGTGCAAATCTGCACAATGCAAAAAGCACTAAAAATGCTTAGGTGTGAATCCAGCCTAATACTTCAGATGTGAGCGCATCACCATATCAATTTAATTTCTTTATGGTAATTTTTTATCCACTACACTTAGACAGTGGCACTTTCTCTCTTTTTCTTTCTATTGTATATGATGTTAATGGGAAAACTCTCAGACCCCACTCAGACAAAAGATTGCCGACACTGCAAAAGTGTGAAATCCTATATGAACTTTTACATGCAGTATGTATATGGACTGAAAATACTCGATTTGGACATTTGAGTGACTTTTTTCCCCTTTATGTTAATACTCGTGACCCTCTAGTTTGATTGATTACACCAGGGATACATCCTTTTGTCTATGCTCCGGGTCTTCCTAGTACTTTCTTTTTGCTAGGGTTGCAGTTGGTTTTATTTCTGTTTCTTTGCATGGTTTATCTGGGCCTAATTTCAGACATCAGTCTGTCAAAAGTTTGTCTACTACCGAAAAAATTCAGAAGCTTCAGGACCATGTTCTTTGTCTGCAGAAGGCTCATGGTCCTTCCTTCTGGATTTGCATGAGACCAGTGGGCTTCATGTTGACCACATTAAAAGCAGTTCCCTCTGTAAAATACTCTTGTTATTTGCAACAGCAGATTCTACAGTGGGTGTAGTCTCTGATTTCCATGGAACAAAAATTTGTCTCAACATTCCGATGAGACTGTCTCTTACTTGGTAAGCAAATGCTGCCTTCTGAGAACTCAGTACTTTGTGGTTGGGAAGAAGTTATGCATTCTCTAAAGACTTGAGGGGTTGATTTACTAAAGGCAAATGAGCTGTTCACTTTCCAAGGGAGGTTCCCCTTTACAAGAATATTTTCCCCAGGGCTTAGTGAATGAGATGAAGGTCTGCTGACTTCCATCATCCAATCATATACTAGCAAAAATGCTGTTTTTTTATTCTTC
The DNA here is from genome assembly GCF_042186555.1 of Aquarana catesbeiana. NCBI lineage: Eukaryota > Metazoa > Chordata > Amphibia > Anura > Ranidae > Aquarana > Aquarana catesbeiana. The sequence continues at coordinate 249,913,123 of NC_133328.1, read as the reverse complement.
TTGCATGTAAAAGAAGAAAACTTTTCTACATTCACTAAGCTCTGGGGAAAATTCCCTTGCAACGTGAACAACCTATTTGTTGTTAGTAGATCAACCCCAGTGTCTGGTTCAGTAAAGAAACCCAGTTACCAAACATGTTGGAACTGAACACTATCACACTGACTCCTCTTTAATGGACAAATCATCTGAGAGGTCGTTTCAGAGTTAGGTCACACAATACCACAGCAGTGACAACTGATATGTCATTAGAGAGGCAAAAAGAACCTGGCAGCCTGGAAAGATGCGTTATGTTGCTATACATGCTTTACATCCCAGGAATAGACAGTCTGCAGATAGACTATCTCAGTAGCCAAAGACGCAGGGGAGAGGTCTCTTCACTTAGAGCTTATCAACAGATTTGTGCCTGGTGGGGGGCACTGGATATCATCTAATTATCCTAATGCCAAACTAGACAGATTTGCTGCAAGGATTCGCTTACCAATGCACTGGATGTATTCGTAATTGTGTGGAACAGCTGCAGCCTGATGTAAGCTCTAAGGAGCAGGGCCCTCTGATTCCTAGTATATTAATGTGTATTGTATTTGTACTGTCTACCCTCAAGTTGTAAAGCGCTACGTAAACTGTTGGCGCTATATAAATCCTGTTTAAATAATAATAATATGCATATTCATTGATGAGGTGTCTACTCCAACTAATATGCAGGATCAAGTCAAAAAAAATTCCAGTAATCCTCATTGCTCTGGATTAGCCTCCCAAAGTCTGGTATGCAGATCTAGTCTATCTACTTACAGACTTTTTCTGACATCTACCAGTTCAACTGCATCTTTTGTCTGCAGGATCAGTCTTCCATCTTGTTACTAAGTCACTAGCCTTAACAAAGTGGCTTTTAAAGCTCAGATTTTGAGAGATTTTTTTTTAAATCCATGATTTACAAATTAAGGGCATACTAGCCTACCTAACATAACATTTAGTATTGTACTTGAAAATCATGTTTTAAATAAGTTTTTAGGGGACAAAACCCCTGTTCATTTTTTGTTAGTAGAATTGTATCCTTCCTACTGCAGGGCATGGATCAGCACTAAGCCTCGAGAACAAAGGTCGGGTATTAGAAGAAAAAGTTATTTTTCAACATCCTTTGCTCATAATTCCCTTGATTGCACCCTTGTTCAACAGGTCACTTGACCTGTTTGGCCCCCTTTATCTTTCTGTTATGTTAACCTAGTTCTTTCAGTTTTGAGACAACCACAATTCAAAAACTTTACAGAAAGTTCTTATTATCATAAAAAGTAGTTATTCTTGTGGCTGCCACTTTGGCTAGTAGAGATGAGGGATAGTCGGCATTGTAACGTAAGCTTCCTTTTCTATATAAGGACAAGATGATTTTGAGACTTTTTTAAAGTCAAAAGAAGGAATGAATTTGTCAAAAATTGGAAAAAGTTAAAAAAAAAAAAAAATAAGATTCAAGTTTGGAGGTTGCAAAGCAAGTGGAAAAGAGAAAAAAAAGAATAGGAGAATTGACTCTGTACAATTAACAAAAGAATAATTAAGAACTTTTAAGAAATATAAGTAAATTTGAGGTTTATGTGGACATCGAAAAAAAAAAAAACATATTAGAAAACTGAAAATTAAGAGAGTTTTATTTTTTTTTTTTTATAATAGATTTGTATTGAACTTTACAAAGAGAAAAAACATTTTACTTACAGGGTCCAAAGTTTATCAAATTTAGGCATATTTTCACTCAGTCTAGACAACCTTTTTTTTTTTTTTTTTTTTTTTTTTAAATCATTCCATCATAGCACATTCATGTTTGCACTCTGTTCTTCAATCTAAAAATACCTTTAGGTTCCAGCATGAATACTGACACTCCAACTTTCCCCCACTGATGCAATTTGCCTTCCAGTTGAGCGTAAAAGCCTAAGTGCAGCAAAAATAAAAAACACAAAAATCAGCACAAGGAACATAGCTTACAGTCAGTAGGATGTGTGCCTTGTGCTGATGCCTCTCTTGTTAAGTGAAATCTTCCTCCATCGATGCCCCCCCCCCCCACCCCTGCTGCCATAATCTTTTGATGTGGTGGGGGTTAATAGAACTGTCGGAGCTGTCACAGGCTCTCATTGAAAGTGCCAGATTTATGCCTGCCCTTTTTGCTTTTCTCTGGATTAACTGTGGTTCTAGGTTTGTGTATATGGAGGTTTTCTACTTGTTTATTTTTTTCTATTGGTTGAACTAGATGGAATTGTCTTTTTTCAACCTGACTATGTGTGGGAGGAGTCTACTTGCCCTGCACATGGGGGTATCTTTCCCACGCAGTATGCTCAACAATGCCGGGGACCAGGCAAAGACTGCAGTCATGTGAAGGATCTAACATTAAGGCAGTTCCCAGACTTAGAGATAAGCTTTCACTGTGTGCAGTAAAAAAGTACAGAGTTCCTCTGAAAAGTGCTGTCCCATATCATTACACACAGTAACTTGGTAAATGTTGCATTAGGAGGGACATGGTAAGGCTGCACCCACTCCACCAGTCCAGCTTACCTCTGTTACCTCACTCCCAGTGACAGAATGGTGTCCCGCCGTGCACAAAGCATAGCCCTCACGTGTGCACTCATTAACTCCTTGCTTCCCGTACCTTGTGAACAGGCCATTGATCTCCATAATGTGGGTTTGGATCCGGTTGCTATAGGATACCGACGGCTAGGGAAGGAGCCAGAACATTGACCCTCTCGCTATAAGAGGACCTGTCACCTTCCCATGTACCATGCCTAACAAGTGGTTGCTTGATGTCTTGAACTTGTACTTGGTTACTCTTATCAACTACACTCCTCTTCCTTATCTTGTTGAGTTAACCTTTTTCTAGTGGTGTTACTTCATACACAGTTGTGCTGTACAGACCCTGGTTCTTTAGATACGCCAGAACCAACATGCACCCCTTTGAATAAATTCAGATCAGGCTCAGTACAGTTAATGCACCTTTACTGAACAAGTTGCAGCATAACAGTTCAATATGAACTGTTGCATTCTCCATGGCTTGGATATCCTCTGAATATCCCAGCACCTTCAGCGGATTGCAAGGAGCAGCAGTCCCAATACCATGAGCGGCAACCAAACCAACCAAGGACCAGCGGCCCTTGGATCTTTGCCTTCCCCCTTTTTATTGCACAGGTGGGCTGGCTGGGACCAAAAAGGATCATATAATATGATACATATGGACTAATCTTAATGCAGAGGTTGCATATTGTGTCAAATGCGTTTCAAAGTCAACTGGCTTCTTCTTCAGAGTCAACTCTGCAAGTGTTATGGTGTGATCTATGGTAAGAATCACAGCATATTAGCATACATATAAGATGGCATCATCATAGAAAAGCAGGGTATATACAGTATATTGTATTTGAAAAGTGTTCTTAAACAAGTGGAAAAAAAAAGCGATCATATAAAAACAATATTTGAAACCACACATTTGCCACAATCCTCATTGACCAACTACCACTCCCCAAGCCAGTGTGGACATGTAGGGGGGGGGGGGGGAGAAAGAGGGGATGCAGTTCCTCAGCTAGAGTGGGCCAGTCAGGTATGCACTGAGATCACCTAGCACCGACATAAAGGAAGAAGATTTAAGGCATATTTTTAAGAAATATATAAGAAAAACTAATAAAGTTACATAGTTACATAGTTACATAGTAGGTGAGGTTGAAAAAAGACACAAGTCCATCAAGTCCAACCTATGTGTGTGATTATGTGTCAGTATTACATTACATATCCCTGTATATTGCGGTCATTCAGGTGATTATCTAATAGTTTCTTGAAGCTATCAATGCTCCCCGCTGAGACCACCGCCTGTGGAAGGGAATTCCACATCCTTGCCGCTCTTACAGTAAAGAACCCTCTACGTAGTTTAAGGTTAAACCTCTTTTCTTCTAATTGTAATGAGTGGCCACGAGTCTTATTAAACTCTCTTCTGCGAAAAAGTTTTATCCCTATTGTGGGGTCACCAGTACAGTATTTGTAAATTGAAATCATATCCCCTCTCAAGCGTCTCTTCTCCAGAGAGAATAAGTTCAGTGTTCGCAACCTTTCCTCATAACTAAGATCCTCCAGACCCTTTATTAGCTTTGTTGCCCTTCTTTGTACTCGCTCCATTTCCAGTACGTCCCTCCTGAGGACTGGTGCCCAGAACTGGACAGCATACTCCAGGTGCGGGCGGACCAGAGTCTTGTAGAGCGGGAGAATTATCGTTTTATCTCTGCAGTTGATCCCCCTTTTAATGCATGCCAATATTCTGTTTGCTTTATTAGCAGCAGCTTGGCATTGCATGCCATTGCTGAGCCTATCATCCACTAGGACCCCCAGGTCCTTTTCCATCCTAGATTCCCCCAGAGGTTCTCCCCCCAGTGTATAGATTGCATTCATATTTTTGCCACCCAAATGCATTATTTTACATTTTTCTACATTGAACCTCATTTGCCATGTAGTCGCCCACTCCATTAATTTGTTCAGGTCTTTTTGCAAGATTTCCACATCCTGCAGAGAAGTTATTGCCCTGCTTAGCTTAGTATCGTCTGCAAATACAGAGATTGAACTGTTTATCCCATCCTCCAGGTCGTTTATGAACAAATTAAATAGGATTGGTCCCAGCACAGAACCCTGGGGAACCCCACTACCCACCCCTGACCATTCTGAGTACTCCCCATTTATCACCACCCTCTGAACACGCCCTTGTAGCCAGTTTTCAATCCATGTACTCACCCTATGGTCCATGCCAACGCACCTTATTTTGTACAGTAAACGTTTATGGGGAACTGTGTCAAATGCTTTTGCAAAATCCAGATACACCACGTCTACGGGCCTTCCTTTATCTAGATGGCAACTCACCTCCTCATAGAAGGTTAATAGATTGGTTTGGCAAGAACGATTCTTCATGAATCCATGCTGATTACTGCTAATGATATCATTCTTATTACTAAAATCTTGTATATAGTCCCTTATCATCCCCTCCAAGAGTTTACATACTATTGATGTTAGGCTAACTGGTCTGTAATTCCCAGGGATGTTTTTTGGGCCCTTTTTAAATATTGGTGCTACATTGGCTTTTCTCCAATCAGCTGGTACCATTCCAGTCAATAGACTGTCTGTAAAAATTAGGAACAACGGTCTGGCAATCACCTGACTGAGTTCCCTAAGTACCCTTGGATGCAAGCCACCTGGTCCCGGTGATTTATTAATTTTAAGTTTCTCAAGTCCAATTTTAATTCCGTCCTCTGTTAACCATGTAGGTGCTTCCTGTGTTGTGTCATGAGGATAAACACTGCAGTTTTGGTTACTGAAGCCCCCCGATTCACTCGTGAAGACCGAGGAGAAGAATAAATTCAATACCTTTGCCATCTCCCCATCCTTTGTAACCAGATGTCCTTCCTCATTCTTTATGGGGCCAATATGGTCTGTCCTCCCTTTTTTACTGTTTACATACTTAAAGAATTTCTTGGGATTTTTTTTGCTCTCCTCCGCTATGTGTCTTTCATGTTCTATCTTAGCCATCCTAATTGCACCCTTACATTTCTTATTGCATTCTTTATAAATTCTGAATGCTGTGGATGATCCCTCAACCTTGTATTTTTTGAAGGCCTTCTCCTTTGCTTTTATATACATTGGAGTTAAGCCATCCAGGATGTTTGTTCGCTCTTTTAAATTTATTACCCAATGGGATACATTGGCTAATGCCCTTATTTAATATGCTCTTAAAGCAAACCCATCTCTCCTCCGTATTCTTTGTTCCTAATATTTTATCCCAATTTATGCCTTTTAGCAAGGTTTGTAGTTTAGGGAAGTTGGCTCTTTTGAAATTCAGTGTCTTTGTGTTCCCTTCATGTCTCCTATTTGTGTGATTTATACTGAAACTAATTGACCTGTGATCGCTGTTACCTAAATTGCCCCGTATTTCCACATCTGTTATCAGGTCTGTATTGTTGGTAATCAGTAGATCTAGTAATGTTTTATTTCTAGTTGGTGCGTCTACCATCTGACCCATAAAATTGTCCTGCAAGACACTAAGGAACCGGCGAGCCTTAAATGAATGCGCGGTTCCCTCCGCCCAGTCTATGTCTGGATAATTAAAATCCCCCATTATGATAACACTTCCCATCCTTGCTGCTAATCCAATTTGTGATAGGAGATCCGTCTCCACTTCCTCCCTCAGGTTAGGGGGCCTATAGCATACTCCCAGTATTATTTTCCCCTTAGCTTCATCCCTTTGGAGCTCTACCCATAAAGATTCCACCTCCTCCCTAGCCCCCTCAGTGATGTCATCTCTCACATTCACTTGTACATTATTCTTGATATATAGGCATACCCCTCCCCCTTTTTTACCCTCTCTATCCTTGCGGCATAGGGTATACCCTTGAATGTTTGCCAGCCAATCATGAGAGCTGTTGAACCAGGTCTCTGAAATTCCCACAAAATCCAAATCCTCCTTGTACAACAGTATCTCTAGTTCACCCATCTTGTCCGCCAGGCTCCTGGCATTGGTGAACATGCCACATAGTTTAGACCGGTCGCATATTGTCCTCGTATTGGGTGTTTCAAGATTGCAACTTGGACTTGCTACTATACTCACCTTGTGTTTTTGTGCTTTGGTTAACCTACCACTAATGCCCCCAATACTACCCTCTGGAATATCTTCCGCGCTGGCTATCACTGTCTCTGGACCCTCCCCCCCAAGTGTTTCAAATAAGTCAAAAAAAGTAAGTCTATGGGGATCACATACCTCAAATTGAAGCATAAAGCTCCCAAGTAGGTTTTTTGAAAAGGGGTAGTAACTTTTGTAGGTAGGTGTTATACATACATCTGAAAATTGATGAATATTTATATGGCAGCAGACTGAGATTGCAATTGTTTACTCAAAAACAAAGCAGCTAACACTGCAATACAGATAGTAAGGAGCAAGAAAAGCTGTCTTTGCAATAGAAGTGACAGGGACCCCATTGCATTTCATATACAAGACCAGCATAGGTGTGTATTATCCCCTCGGGTAAAGAAAAAAAATCAAGCATATATAGTGATTCAAAAGTGATTACCAAAATAAAGGTAACATAAAACTCATTACATTTCATATGAAAAACTAATGTGATTGTATATTATCCCCAGATTGGAAAGATCAAGTAAGGAAATCATATACAATCATTCAAAAAAGGTTTTACAAATGAAGTTGCATAAAAGTCAAATTAAATCTAGTTATTAGCAAATGTTACGATCTCAGTTTTCTTACTTAAGGGCTTAGTGTGAAATCATGGCTGGATCAGATCTATACAGCATGTCTATAGAAAGGCAGCACAATGGCAAACTTCTAGTGTGTCATTTAAATAAGAAACCAGAGTGATTTGGTCGACCCATGTGGGAGTGGACTCAGGTATGTCATGTCCATTTATGTCTCCTTTTCCCCTCTCTGGTCTCCCCCAGATTGGAATGAGCCAGTGAGGAAATCATATATAATCATTCAAAAAAAGATTGCACAAATGAAGTTGAATAAAAGTAAAATTAAATCTAGTTAGTAGTGAATATTGCAATCTCAGTTTGCTTACCTAAAGGCTCAGTGTGATTCATGGCTGGATCAGGTCTATAAAGCATGTCTATAGAAAGGCAGCACAATGGCTAACGTAACGAACGTAACATAACGTAACGAAATGCTAGTCTGTCATTTCAATAAGAAACCAGAGTGATTTGGTCCATCCATGTGGGTGTGGAGCTTTCTCCTCTCTGGTCAGCGCTGGCACTTTGGTCTCCCAAGTGCTGGTGTACGGCGATGCCCTGCCCCCGACATATAGTCATGTCATGTGCGGGGTGCCGTGCCATGTCGGAACACACCAACATGCTGCATTGGACCAAACGTTGCTTAGCAACATACTGGAAGGCGGGGCCAGGCCATCCTCAGTCCAAATAGGGCCAGAGGCAAGACAGAAATTTACTATATTCCAGGGTCAGTTGACAATGGGGCCACCGATCCCCCCAGGAGGGGATGGGAGAAGTTTTCCCTCCCCCCACAAGGGCAGACAAGCGGCCCACACATTCCGGGTGACACCTGGCACCCCCCCCAGAACCGAGGACCCCCTGGACAGGAGAATAAAACCATCAAGGAAAGGTTTAAAATTGACTGCCTCATTGAAGCCTGGGAATATAGTGGCTTTAGGGATTGGATCCATTTTAGCTCCCTCTGTAAGAGGAGCTTGTTCCAGTCTCCACCTCTGGGGCTGGGATGGATCCAATCAAAAGTCAAAAATTGAATTTTTGGAAAAATGCCCCCATGAATGGCAATGACATGCCGACCCAGGGGCAGCTCAGGATTGCATGTTTTCATGCTGTGAATATGTGTGTATGCCCTCCTCCAAAACTCCACCTTAGTCTTCCCCATATTAAAAGAACCACAATCTCATAACATTAAATACACCACTCCAAAGGTTTTACAATTGGCATAATGTTGTGCTTTAAAGATTTTGCTATTGGGTAATTGGACAGAAGGATCTGTGCACATACAGTATCTCACAAAAGTGAGTACACCCCTCACATTTTTGAAATTTTTTTATTATATCTTTTCATGTTACAACACTGTAGATACAATTGGAAAAACCAGTGCAATAGCACTGGAGAGAACCCCTATTGGATATATTATAGACAGACCAAGTATTGTTATAAAAAATAATACCTTTTATTACAAATACATATCAGCAAAAGTGGGTAAGAACATTGCGACTTCAATAAAAACAACAATACAGAGTACCCAAAGTTGTAATGGTATGTACATCCACTGCCCCAAGAACAAGCAGGCTACTGGTTATGCATACAGTCCTTCTTCAGAGGTTATTTAAGTCACGTTGGGTACAGGGTTTCTATAATGTAAGAAATACCAAAAGATATTCCATATTAGTATTAAGGTAACTGCTATGCTATGTCTTATGTATAGCAGTTACCTTAATATTCTTATTAATATTCCCTAATATTCCCTAACTTCCCTATAATAGTCCCTAACGGTGAGTGGAATGGGGGAAGATGAAGAGGAGGGCTATGGCAAGTGATAAGAAGGTTTCCATGTTACAAACAACCATTGGAAATGGTACTATTTGTACCACCAAAAAAATGTGCAAAATGTGACAATGAATTAATGTGTTTGTTCACCAATGCCAGAAGTCTGCCAAACAAAACAATGTAACTATGTAACTATCCCCGCAACACAGCTGCACATCACATGTAACATAACATTGCTTTAGCTAATCCACGTCTTCCTTTTCAGGCCATTCAGAACAGAGTGCATTGTCAGTCAGGCATGTGCTCCACCCTCTAGGCTGAACAGATACTTGACTGACAGCGGATGCTTTAAAATATATGGAAATGGGAGGGGAGTTTAATAGTGAAAGGATCATGTATTCTATGAGCACTCACAAACCTTTTATATTGAATATGTCCTGTCCAACTGCTCTTTTGATCCTACTGCAACCCCAAGCCTCCCCTTCTATACCATTTAAAACAGAGTCTGCTGTCAATCAAGCATCTGATTTGCCTAGGTAGCGGAGCACATATTTTACTGACATCAGTCAGTAAGTCAGAACTCTGTTCTGAATGGCCTGAAAGAGAGGGCGTGAATTAAAGTGATGTCAAAGAACATGTGACTTGCTGTTTAGCTCTGCCCACTCCCACGCCATGCTGAGATGAAAATGGGAAACATAATCATGTGACCTAGAGGAAAAAAGAAAATAAAGTAAAGAGAACATTATTTTCAATGCCCTATGTACAGTCAAGTCCATAAATATTGGGACATCGACACAATTCTAATCTTTTTGGCTCTATACACCACCACAATGGATTTAAAATGAAACAAACAAGATGTGCTTTAACTGCAGACTTTGAGCTTTACTTTGAGGGTATTTACATCCAAATCAGGTGAACGGTGTAGGAATTACAACAGTTTGTATATGTGCCTCCCACTTTTTAAGGGACCAAAAGTAATGGGACAATTGGCTGCTCAGCTGTTCCGTGGCCAGGTGTGTGTTATTCCCTCATTATCCCATTTACAAGGAGCAGATAAAAGGTCCAGAGTTCATTTCAAGTGTGTTATTTGCATTTGGAATCTGTTGCTGTCAACTCTCAATATGAGATCCAAAGAGCTGTCACTATCAGTAGCAATGGAAAATTTTGGGACTTTAAGTGAGGCATGGGGTGATGCCTCCATCCCATTTCAAAAGAAGAAAGAAGGGGATTTGGGACTTTAAATAAGCCAGTTGACAGATTGGGGTTGAAAAAAATGTTCAAGTTTATTGCACAAAGATCATATTGATGTATATTACATGAAAAAGGTTGCATGTGCAAGTGCACAAGACATATCCTACATAAATGCATGTATATAAAACATTCCACATGATATCGGAGCAAATGGCTAACACGTGTCATATAGAGATTGTACATATGAAAACTGGGGAGCACAAAACAACATAATTTAAAAGGTGAATCTAAAAAGTGATGCATAAAAGGTTAACCAGAGTACAATCCCATAGAAAAGCATAGTGGCTACATCCTTGATTACAGACGCGTTTCTGTGAGTACACTTCTTCAGGGGCGGATGCTATAGGATTTCTGAAATAATAAAGTATAAGGGCATCAGAAAATAAACTAAGTACGACCAGAAAGGACAATGTGTCAATTTCTGGATACTTACAATGTCACCAAGCTGTGGTGTATAACAACGACTGGGCCAAAGGGTTGCCCTTCCCCGGAGCTGAGGTGGCAATGGATCCAACACATGAGGGGCGCAAAACAGCATCATCCACAAAGCGCAAACCATCTCCTCCACAATGGGGCCAATGATGGACCAAAAGGACAGCAAGGGAAGACCACAAGGATATCTGAAATGGATAGATAAATCCATTGAGATACACCAAAAGGTGCTGGGCTGAAGAGTGGGGGGAGTAAGGACTTGACAGTGAAGTCACAGAAGGTTACCTTTGATGTGCCAAGGACAGGAGCTTCCCAAAGCTGTGGAGTCAATATCAGTGAAGCAAGCCAACATTAGGCTGAAAAAACAAAACAAACCCATCAGAGAGATAGCAAAAACATTAGGTGTGGCCAAATCAACTGTTTGGAACATCCTTAAAAAGAAAGAACGCACCGGTGAGCTCAGCAACACCAAAAGACCCGGAAGACCATGGAAAATAACTGTGGTGGATGACCGAAGAATTCTTTCCCTGGTGAAGAAAACACCCTTCACAACAGTTGGCCAGATCAAGAACACTCTCCAGGAGGTAGGTGTATGTGTGTCAAAGTCAAAAATCAAGAGGAGACTTCACCAGAGTGAATAATGAGGGTTCATCACAAGATGTAAACCATTGGTGAGCCTCAAAAACAGGAAGGCCAGATTAGAGTTTGCCAAACAACATCTAAAAAAGCCTTCACAGTTCTGGAACAACATCCTATGGACAGATGAGACCAAGATCAACTTGTACCAGAGTGATGGGAAGAGAAGAGTATGGAGAAGGAAAGGAACTGCTCATGATCCAAAGCATACCACCTCATCAGTGAAGCATGGTGGTGGTAGTGTCATGGCGTGGGCATGTATGGCTGCCAATGGAACTGGTTCTCTTGTATTTATTGATGATGTGACTGCTGACAAAAGCAGCAGGATGAATTCTGAAGTGTTTCAGGCAATATTATCTGCTCATATTCAGCAAAATGCTTCAGAACTCATTGGACGGCGCTTCAAAGTGCAGATGGACAATGACTTGAAGCATCACCCAAATCGACCTCTCCGCTCTTCTCAAGACCTCCTGCTTTCAAGCTCTCTCATCTCCTCCTCCCATGCTCGTCTCCAGGATTTCTCCAGAGCCCCTCCCATCCTCTGGAACTCGCTACCTCCATCTATCCGGCTATCCCCTACTCTTGCTAACTTCAGGCAATCCCTGAAAACTCATCTCTTCAGGAAAGCCTATCACGTCTCCAACTAATCTCCTACCACTTCCACCAGCTCATTCCCCACAGTTACAACCTTTTGTACCACCTGCCCCACCCTATTAGATTGTAAGCTCTTCTGAGCAGGGCCCTCTTAATCCTATTGTATTGTATTGTATTATAACTGTATTGTCTCCCTTTTATATTGTAAAGCGCTGCGTAAACTGTTGGCGCTATATAAATCCTGAATAATAATAATAATAATAATACTGCGAAAGCAACCAAAGAGTTTTTTAAGGGAAAGAAGTGGAATGCTATGCAATGGCCAAGTCAATCACCTGACCTGAATCTGATTAAACATGCATTTCACTTGCTGAAGACAAAACTGAAGGGAAAATGCCCCAAGAACAAGCAGGAACTGGAGACAGTTGCAGTAGAGGCAGAGCATCACCAGGGATGAAACCCAGCGTCTGGTGATATCTATGCATTCCAGACTTCAGGCTGTAATTGATTGCAAAGGATTTGCAACCAAGTATTAAAAAGTGAAAGTTTGATGGATGATTGTTAATCTGTCCCATTACTTTTGGTCCCTTAAAAAGTGGGAGGGAAATATACAAACTGTTGAAATTCCTACACCATTCACCTGATTTGGATGTAAATACCCTCAAAGCTGAAAGTCTGCAGTTCGTTTCATTTCAAATCCATTGTGGTGGTGTATAGAGCCAAAAAGATTAGAATTGTGTCGATGTCCCAATATTTATGGACCTGACTGTATGTAGAGCAACAATTCTTTTTTTCAGATCCTCAGAGAGTTCTTTGAGGTGGGGTGAGATGAGGTGCCGTGTTGAACTTCCAGTGACCAGTATGAGAGAGTAAGAGCGATAACCCCAAATTTAACACAGCTGCTCCCCATTCACACCTGAGACCTTGTAACACTAACGAGTTACATGACATCGGGGGGGGGGGGGGATGGCTAATTGGGCCCAGTTTGGACATTTTCACTTAGGGGTGTACTCACTTTTTTTTGCCAGCGGTTTAGACATTAATGGCTGTGTGTTGCGTTATTTTGATTGGACAGCAAATTTACACAGTTATACAAGCTGTACACTCACTACTTTACATTTTAGCAAAGTGTAATTTCTTGAGTGTTGTCACATGAAAAGATATAATAAAATATTTACTAAAATGTGAGGGGTGTACCCACTTTTGTGAGATACTGTACAAGTTCTGAGTTTTTATATGATGTTTTAATAAATGGTTTTACACAATTCAGTTTATTTTGTGTGTGAACTGCTCCATATACACCATTGTGGAGGTGGGCAGAAGAAGAAGGAAATATCCCATCAACAACTGTTCCATCTTCAGAAGGACCTACAACCCATATAACTTTTCTTCACTCAATTAGAGTCTGTACCCACAGAATGTTTCCAAGAATATGGCTGCTGCACTCCATATGTCTTTTTGTTTGTCAGGCAAGTCTAGCTGCATTCCACAGTTTTCGAACTGCCAACAAATGTTATGGTTTGCTGCCTCTTCATGTTGTGGAAGCTCTGATGTTGTGGTGCCAATGATAACATCAAAACCTTTCCATGGTCACAAGCACCACCATCCTTATGCTGTCTATACCTTTTAAACTTTCTCCCATCACTCAGAGTCGAAGCCTGATATGTGACACACTCTGAAACCTATGCATTCACAGATTCCAGGACCACAGCTACTGCAATTTGTGTCAATTGCAGCTTTCCTTTTCATCTTATCAGAGACCCTATGGCTGACTTTTAACCCCAAAGCAACATACATATTTTTCTAGTGTATATATTAACTCTTATGGTACCTTACTATTTATATTTGTGAAGAACAACCATAAAAAAGTTCATTTGTGATAATAAAATAAGGTCAGGCTTTTAGAATTCGTAAACACAAAGGGGATTATTTATAAAAAAATGTTCTAAAGAGGTAAAACCTTGTGGCCCACAGCAGCCAGTCTGAGTTCTTGTGTCATTTGCAATGTTGCACTGCAGAAATTAGTTGGAAGATGATTGGTCACTGTGTTCAACAAGAAATTATTATCTTGGTACATTTTTTTATAAATACATATGTAATGTTTTATAGGGTAAATAGTCTTAAATTATATGTAGTAGAAGTAACTCAAAATCAACTACAAACAACTACTCGAAATCAACTCCAGAACAGTAATTCCCTAACACTTAAACCTATGTGGGTAATCCAATTACTATAATGCCATGCATATTAAATCAGTGTTACATAACCAGGAATGTGGATTGCATAACTAGAACTGCTGTAAAATGAATAGTATTGTATGTACAGAATGCATTTTACCCCACTTGAAGTAAATCTAAAAACAAAAATGTAACATATGGCAGCGTACCAGTCTTTAAAGTATAACTAAAGGCAAAACGTTTTCTCTAGTTTTGGACAAGTGGAGAGCTATTAGAACACCTGTGGCAAGATTTGTATTGATATCTGTGTCCCCTTTATAGAGATTCACCCTCTCCCAAATTGCGGGTTGTCCTTAGAAAAATAATAGATGGGAAATCTTCAAATGGGGGCACTAGTTTTAGTGACCTGGGGGCCCCAATGGATTCCCTTAATTTGCAGTGATTTACTCTCACTTCCTGTTTTAGCAATGGGACAGGAAGTGAAGCCTAATATCCCCAGTGTGACACAGATGGCAAAAAAATTTCATAGGGATAACTCTTCCTTACTCTATCCAAAAAAATAAATAAATAAAATTTGCCTGTAGTTCTGCTTTAAATCTGGTGGCTGAATTTGTTTTCTTTTTTTTCAAGAACATTTTTTATCAAGTACAGAAAATATTTGCTGATAATGACAAAAATGCAGTGTCTATGTCACTTCAAGTAAGTTCAAATGAAAGCACAATAAGCCTTACCTATCTTGTGTAAACTACTAGTCTAATCAATTTACCATGTAATAGAGATGAACAAAGACAGACATGTATAAAGTCTAGCCTGTGTGATAACCATGGCTCCTTCAATAGATACAGTAAAGGTAACCACCAAAGAGGCAGGAATGTGTGTTATTTAGAGATTTAGCATGTGAAACATAAGTGAAAAATGCCACACAAAAATGAAAACTAATGTAGCCACCACATCTAAGAACTGGTAAGATGCTATATTTAATATTTGTTTCCTGATCATATAGTGCACAGACCACTTTAAATACAGTGGACAGATGTATGTGAAAAGAAAGCTGGTTAACAAGAATCTGGAAAGCCTTGGGTCTCCTGTTGTCTACTAGGCTGGGGGGGGGGGGGGTTGATCATGGTTTGTATTGTTAATTTTGCCAGTTGTTAGCAAACTACTATGGGGATGTGTTTATACTTGTAATATTGTGTATTGTACTTTGTGAGCTCTGACCTGGAATGAGATCCCTGATTGTCCAGGTGGCTAGTTTAATTAACTTAATGTTCATAGTCTTAATTATACTTCTGTATACAGTTGCGTTTGCATATAAAAATGTGATCAGCCTCACCTGTGTGTAGTGTATAAAAAGCCTGTATTCTTGTTCAATAAAGAGTTCCAGTTTTGCAGCTAAACTAGTCCTAATATGTGATTGTCAGGAACCATGAAACAGACGGAGACAGAATATGCAGTAAAAAACACACTGGTGCTGGAGGCCAATGGAGAGAGAGGGCTTCCCTTGCGGGTAAGTTCCAGACCCCCTAAGGGTGAAAACAGGAGAGGTCAGACCCAAAGTAGCACGGGTCGCTTGCTGGACTGTGTATGCAGGAGGTGCCAGAGTACAGCTGGCGTAGTATCAGCAGACAGGTGGCGCCCGTGAGGTGTTTCAGGATTCAGATAATGCTGCAACTGGAGCGTGGTCAAAAGAAAGCCTAGGTCGCGAGCCGGGTTGGTATCAGAACAGACGCGGTCAGGTGGATAGCCAAGGTCAAACACAGGAAGCAAACAGTAGAGGTCAAGGACAAACTGGATCGGTAACAGGAGACACAGGAATATTATGGAGATAACAAACTGAAGAGCAACCAGTAAATGCAGACATTAGCAGACTTCCTTATATAGGCCCATGTGACCTGCTGGTAGAGATGCTGAGTCCTAAAGTCCTTTTCCTGCCAGAGATGCTGGGTCCTAAAGCCCTTCTCCTGCTATAAGTGCTGGTAGAGATGCTGGGTCCTAGAGCCGTTCTCCTGCTGTTGGTTTCCTGACAATGCCCCCCCCCCCGACGGGCAGCCTCTGGGTGCCCATTTGGGCAATTTTTTCATGGTATTTGGCCCAAAACTCTCTGAGTCATCTAGGGACATGTACATTGCCTTCAGGTTCCCAGGAGCTCTCTTCGGGTGGATATCCTTTCCATTTAATTAGGAATTGGGTTTGTCTCCTTCGCTTCCTGCAGTCCAGGATTGATTCTACCTCTAATTCTATGTCCTCTCCAATATACAGTGGTGGCAGCGGTGGCTCCACCCACCCTGGAAATGGATCTGGAACAGTTGGTTTAAGCAAGGAGGTGTGAAAGACCGGATGGATCCTATATGAGTCAGAGACAGTTCGTACGCCACTCGGTTTATTTCCCGTTTGATCTCAAAAGGGACCAATATACCTTGGCCCTAGCTTCTGCAAAGGGCAGGCCAATTTCAGGTTGGCAGTAGACAGCCACACTTTGTCCCCTAACTTGCAGGCAGGATTCCCCCTCCGTTCCCGATCAAAGTGTTTTTTGTAATCCACTTGGGCTTTCTGTATGGACTCCCGGATGACCTGATAATTGTTTTGTATGAAAAGCAGTCTGTCCTGCAAGGTGGGTACAGTAGTTTCTGGTATAGTTTCAGGCAGCAGGGTGGAATCCATAATTATCCCAGAATGGGTACTGGTTCGTAGCTGAATGGACAGAGTTATTATAGGCAAATTCTGCCAGTGTGAGCAGGGATGCCCAGTCGTCTTGGGAAAAAGCTGAAAAGCAGTGGAGGTATTGCTCCAGGGTTTGCTGTGTGCATTCTGTTTGCCCATTACTTTGGGGATGATAGGCAGAGTTCCACTTCAAGGCTTTACAAAGGGCTCTCCAAGACCTGGATCTGGAGGTAAATTGTACCCCCCGGTCCGAAACAATGTTCTTTGGGAGTCCGTGAAGTCTAATGATCTCCTTGATAAAAGTATGAGCCGTTTCGGCCGCAGAGGGAGTACCAATCATTGGTATGAAGTGGGCCATCTTGGATAGTCGATCTAGCACAACTAGGATGGTCGTGAAGCTTTCAGAGGGAGGAAGGTCAACAATAAAATCCATAGATATTATCTCCCAGGGGCGATTAGGGATAGGCAAGATTCTCAATAACCCCCAGGCTTTGGCTTTGTCGCCTTTGCTACGTAGACATGTCGTGCATGACTTGACATAGGATCTGCAGTCCCAACTGAGGTTAGGCCACCAAAAGGACCGCTGAATGAGCTTGTTAGTCTTGTTAGCCTCAAGGTGCCCTACAAGTTGGTGGTCGTGGAATGTCCTGAGAACCTGAGACCTTGTTTCCTGAGGTGTACAGATTTTGTCCTGGTGCCAAAGTAATCCATTCAGCCTCCTTAATGTGTCATTTTCGGATTTGGGGCAAGATGCAGAAGCTTGTTCAATGGATGCCTTTAGGCTGGGTTCAATTAGCAAAAAATGTTGCGCAGATAACATTGTGCTTAAAGGAGCACATTCAGTAGATTCGGGGAACATCCTGGACAGAGCATTGGCTTTCCCGTTTTTGGAACCCGGGTGGTATATCAGCTGGAAATGAAATCTAGAAAAGAATAGGGCCCATCTGGCTTGGCGAGGTCTTAGGCATTTTGCAGATCTTAGATATTCCAGATTTTTGTGATCTGTAAAAATCATAATTTGGTGGTTAGCACCCTCCAGCAGGTACCTCTATTCTTCGAGGGCGACTTTAATTGCCAGGAGTTCTCTGTCACCCACATCGTAGTTTCTCTTGGCCTGATTCAGCTTCCTGGAGCACAAGGCTACTGGATGAAGCAAGGCCTTTGGTCCCTGACGCTGAATGAGCACGGCTCCTGTAGCTAATTCTGGTGCGTCCACCTCGAGGACAAAGGGAAGAGCTGGGTCTGGGTGTTGCAGCACGGGAGCAGAGGTGGAGAGGGCCTTCAGCTGTTCAAAGGCCGTTTGAGTATCCTGGTTCCAGGAGAAGCATGAGTGTAGGCGAGTGAGCTGAGTGATGGGGTAATAAAAGTCAAGAAATTTCTAATGAATTTCCTAGAAAAGTTAGCGAAGCCCACCAACCTCTGGACCCCTTTCCTGTCAGAAGATGCAGGCCATTCCAAGATTGCTGAGACTTTCTGAGGATCCATGGAGATCCCCTCCGTTGAGATTATGAGTCCCAAGAACTGGATAGATTGTTTCTCAAACTCGCACTTCTCTGCTTTGGGGTATAAGCCATGGGCTCTTAAGGTCTTTAACACTTTTCTGACGTGCTCTCGATGGAGTTCAAGTGAAGCTGAGAAAATTAGTATGTCGTCCAGATAGACGATTAAGAACAGGTTAAGGTATTCTCTGAAGATGTCATTCACAAAATGTTGGAATGTCGCGGGGGGGGCGTTACATAGCCTGAATGGCATCAAAAAGTACTCAAAGTGCCCAAAGCGTGTTCAGAAGGCAGCCTTCCACTCATCACCTTCCCTAATATGAACCAAGTTGTAGGCTCCCTGTAATTCCAACTTTGTGAAAACCCGGGCTGTTCTTAAACTTTGGAAGAACTCAGGAACGAGAGGGATATCTGTTATCTGTAGATATCTATATCTGTAGATATCTGTTCGATGTTGATTTTATTAGGGTCCCTATAATCAATGCATGGTCTGAGAGAATGATCTTTCTTCTCAATGAAGAAGATGCCAGCTCCAGCAGGCGAAGAGGAGGGGCAGATGAATCCTTTGATTAGGTTTTCATCTATATATTGTTGGAGGGCCTCCAGCTCCAGCTCGGATAAAGGAAAGATTCGCCTAAAGGACACTTCTGCTCCGGGTAGCAACTCATAGGACCGATGCGGGGGCAGGGCATCAGCACCTTTCTTGTCAAAGACATGAAGGTAGGCCGAAGGGACGGCATGACAGAAATCTGGCGTAGGTTGAACTGAGACACACTGAAGGGTTGACAGGCGTGGGGATGCCACAGTGTTGGTGACAGTAGAGAGATGGGAAGCTGATTTCTCCTTTGGGAAAGTCGATTTGCGGGTTGTGGGCCCGCAGCCAGGGTATCCCTAGGATGGCTGGGAATATAGGAGTCCTGATGACGTCAAAGCAGAGTCATTCCTGATGGCCTGCATATGTGGTGGCAAGGACTGGGATAGTCTCCTGAGTGACAGGTCCAGAGCTGGGAGCAGTACCATCTGCTAAATGTACCTTGTTTGTTCCTTTAGTTTCAGGGGTATGTGCAAGTTCTTGGCAAGGTTAATGTCCAAGAAACAACTACAGGCTCCAGAGTCAACGATCGCCAGCAGCTTGACTTCCTTTCCAATAAAACAATTCAAAACTCACGCTAAAGTACTAAATCAAAATAAATATATAAAAAATTAATAAACACAGAACTGCAGCCACTGTGCAAAGGTGCTATAACCTTAAGTGTCAGGGCTGGGCTCAGCCCTTCCTTCTTTGAGCTGGCCGCTCAGCTGTCGGCTAATTGCCAGCTCCTATCTTTCCACAGTTACTCAGCTGTTGATGATTTCCTGCTCGTCAGTCCTGCCTATTTAAGCCATCCAGTCCAGAGTTTCTCTGCCTTCGCCTTGGTCAACATCACAGAAATGATCTCCTGCAATCCTATTCAAGACTTGCTTTGCTCACATCCCTTCTGGCTCCAGATCCTGCTTGCTGTTCCACTACATTGATCCCTGACTTCTAGCTTGGCTGACTATCCCTTCCGGTTACTGAACTTTGGCTATGTTTTGACTACATTTGATCTTTTTACTTCTATTATTAAACAAGTGTGATTTAACTGTACTTCTGTCTCGGCCTGATTCCACGGTTTCTGACAGTAGGCGAAGGCCATGAATTCAGAAGATGCAGTCAATCCACTTGTTGGTAATATTTTTTCCAGATTGGATGAACTGGATCACTGCATGGATCAGTTTGCCATGGCGTTACAAACGCTCCTGAGTCACACGGCTCATCTGGAATCTCCCACTGTGGCTGCCCTGGTACAACCTATGTTGCAGGCTGACCCTGCTGCTGCTCCAGTTTCTGTGCAGGCACCCGCCTTGAGTATTACCTCTATAAGAGGTATGTCTGGTTCCGCTCCGCTTCCCCAGCGATTTGGGGTCAATCCAGACCAATGCAGAGGGTTTCTCAATCAGGTTGAGATATACTTTGAGATGCCTTCCCAGGCGTTTCCCATGGACAGAAGCAAAGTAGGTTTCGTGATATCTTTGCTTTCTGAGAGAGCCTTGGCCTGGGCAAACTCTCTATGGGAGATGCAAAAATCTGTTGTCTTGAGCTACCCTGAGTTTGTGGCTTTGTTTAAAAGGGTATTTGACGTTCCAGCATGCTCCACTTCTGCTGCCTAGTACGAGAACTGATGCCGACTACGCCATTGAATTCTGTAGTCTGGCAACAGAGGTTGCGTGGAATAATGAGGCCTTCATGGCTGCTTTTTCTCATGGTCTCTCGGATACCATCAAGGATGAGATAGTAGACCAGGATATACCCACTGAGCTGGAGAAGTTAATTACGTTTGCCATCCTCATTGACTCCGGACTCAGAGAAAGACTCTCTTTTAAGGAGCACTTGCAGAAGCCTCCTGTACGTTTGTCTCCAAGCTTTGCAGTCCCACCCATGCCTCCCTCACCTCCAATGCCTCTTGGTACTGAGTCGGTCAGTGAAGGTGAACCCATACACTTCAGTTTTACGCGTCTCTGCGGATGAGGGAACCCTTAGGAGGAGGGAGAGATTGTGCCTTTATTGTGGTCAGGCAAGTCACTTTTTGAAGTCTTGCCCTACCAGTCCAGGGAATGCCCGAACCTTGAGGTCCTGTCACGGACAGACCTTAGGTGGCGTTGTTTCATCACCAGTTATCCAGAAGGATAAGGTCCTGGCTTTGGTCACCCTTTCTTGGGCTGAGTTGTCCGTTGGGATACAGGCTCTAATCGACTCTGGGACTGCAGGCCTGTTCATTGATGCTGCCTTTGTATCGAAGCACTCGATTCCGCTGCAGCTGCGTGACACTCCACTTGCCATTGAGGCTCTTGATGGGAGACCTCTACAGCCTGCCCATGTGACTCATGAGACGGTTCCAGTGTCCATGGCCTTAGGGGCTCTTCACCATGAGATAATCCAATTCCAAGTCATTTCCTCACCTAAGTTTCTGCTGGTTATTGGTTATCTTTGGTTACAGAGGCACAATCCCTCTTTTGATTGGCTCCATGCTGAGGTTCTCTACTGGTCACCACAATGCAGTGAGACATGCTTCCAGAAGGTAGCCAAGGTCCTGTGACCTCTCCACTCTCCTCCCTGCTGGAGGAGTACCACAATTTTAGCGATGTCTTTGACAAAGGTCAAGCTGGTAGTTTGCCTCCACACCAGCAGTATGATTGCGCAATTGACCTTCAACCTGGTGCCATACCCCCTCGTGGCCGGGTTTACCCTTTGTCGGTCTTGGAGGATATGTATGTTGCAGCACTGAAAGAGTGTAGACATCTCCTTGAAGGTACCACTGTGCTGGTTCTCATTCTCATTGACCATAAGAATCTCACATTCTTGTCTGAGGCTAAACGCCTCTCTCCCAGAAGGGTGCGATGGGCTCTTTTCTTGTCAAGTTTCAATTACATTGTCTCATTCTTACTCGGTACTAAGAATGTAAGGGATGACGCCTTGTCATGACAATTTTCCTCCACTTCCAAGTTGGAGTCGGTTCTGGTTCCTGTGATTCCTCCTGATCATATTCTGGCTACGGTTCGTACCAGTCACACTTCTTCTTTGGGTGACAAAATTCTTGCTGCTCAGGTCCATGCTCCTCCTGAGAAACCTTGTGACCGCTGCTTTGTCCCAGAGAGTCTCCGTACTGCCGTGCTCCAGACTTACCATTCTCCCAAGGCTGCTGGCCACCCTGGGAAGAATCAACTTGTTTGGGCCATTTCCCAACAATTCTGGTGGCCTAGTCTACGTGCTGATGTAAACTGCCTTCGTAGCTGCCTGTTCCGTGTGTGCTCAGAATAAGACTCCACGACACCTTCCAGTGGGCCTCCTGCAACCCATACCCAATGGAGAGAGGCCCTGGATCCACCTGTCTTTCATTTCATTGTGGAGTTACCCAACTCCCAAAGTAACACTGTTATCTTTATGGTGGTTGACCGGCTCTCAAAGATGTGTCGTTGCATTCCACTTAAGAAGTTGCCCACTTCTAAGGAACTGGCTTCCATTTTTGCTCAGGAAATCTTTCACTTACATGGGCTACCCAAGGTGATTGTCTCGGACAGGGGTAGTCAGTTTGTGTCCCGGTTCTGGCAAGCCTTTTGTGCACAGTTGGGAATTCAGCTTGCTTTCTCCTCTGCGTATCACCCACAGTCTAATGGGGCCGCAGAACGAGCCAATCAGTCCTTGGAGCAATTCCTACGTTGCTATATTTCTGACCATCAAAACAACTGGTCAGACATATTACCGTGGGCAGAGTTTGCTCACAACAGTGCCTTGTATTTTGCTTCCCGATTGTCCCCGTTTATGACGAATTATGGTTTCCAATCTTCCATGTTGCCTGACTCATTTGTTCCGCAGAGTATTCCTGCATTAGAGGAGCATCTCCGTGGTATTCCTTCCACTTGGGCACAAGTTCAGGAAACTTTGCAACATGCTAATGATAGGTACAGACTCCATGCTGACTGCAGACGCCTGCCTGCGCCTTCCTATCAGGTTGGGGACAGGGTCTGGCTGTCATCTCGCAACCTCTGACTTAGTGTTCCCTCACTGAAGTTCGCACCTCGGTTTATTGGGCCTTTCCGTATTCTTCACAGGATTAACCCAGTGGCTTACGCATTAGACCTTCCTTCTAATATGCGTATTTCGAATGTATTTCATGTCTCCTTATTAAAACCTTTGGTCTGCAACCGCTTTACCACCTCAGTGCCACGTCCTCACCCTGTACAGGTGGAGAACCATGAGGAGTATGAAGTACAGTCCATTGTTGACTCCCGTAGGTTCCGTGGGCGCATACAGTACTTGGTGCATTGGAAAGGGTACAATCTGGAGGAACGTTCTTGGGTCTCATCCTCGGATGTACATGCCCCTGTCCTCCTCCGTGATTTCCATAGACTTTTTCCTTCAAGCCTGGTTGTCCTCCGAGGGGGAGGAGTCGTTGAGGAGGGGGTACTCTCAGGGCTGGGCTCAGCCCTTCCTTCTCTGAACTGGCCGCTCAGCTATTGGCTAATTTCCAGCTCTTATCTCTCCACAGGTACTCAGCTGTTGATGATATCCTGCTCGTCAGTCTTGCCTACTTAAGCCGTCCAGTCCAGAGGTTCTCTGCCTTCGCCTTGGTCAACATCACAGAAATGATCTCCTGCAATCCTGTTCAAGACATGCTTTGCTGAAATCCTTTCTGGCTCCAGATCCTGCTTGCTGTACCACTACATTGATCCCTGACTTCTGGCTTGGCTGACTATTAAACAAGTGTGATTTAACTGTACTTCTGTCTCGGCCTGATTTCATGGTTTCTGACAAAAAGTGATAGAAAATATGAAACAGCGCTGGCAGCATATATTAATCAATACACATCATGGTGATTAGTGCCATATACATCAATGTGTTTGTGCCATACAAAATCAAAATGCAACAAAATTATATATAATATAATATGCACAAATCTATAAGTGCTTACTGCTTGCATGAAAAAAAGTGCAATGGTGCTCCAAATTTTGCAAAGTGTGAGGTGACTCCCCCTTCGCCGCTCACCAGAAACAATGGACCCACAGCTTCGCAGTCTGGGGCAAAAAAGGCAGTGATCTATTACTCTGGGGTTGTGTAAAATGGTTCCTCAAAAAACTGTTCCAAGAGGGTACTTTATAACAGAAAGGAGACACCACAATCCATAGATGGGAAAATAGAGAAAAAGCTCATAGTGAAATACCGCTAAAATAAGTTATCAAGCGCATTAAAGGCACCGCTTACAGGATATCTGGCAAAAACAGGCATCAGTGAAAATATCCGAGTTCGCCGCTGTATGGCGTGCGTTCCACGGAGGTGGAAATTGCGTCAATGGTTAACGTGAACCGGAAGTGCGCCGGCGCGTTTCACCCCTCCTCCAGGGCATCATTGAAGGCGAACTTGGATGTTTTCACTGATGCCTGTTTTTACCAGATATACTGTAAGTGGCGCCTTTAATGTTCTTGATAACTTATTTTAGCGGTATTTCACTATGAGCTTTTTCTCTATTTTCCCATCTATGGAGTTTGGCGTATCCTGTTATAAAGTACCCTCTTGGAAGAGTTTTTTGAGGAACCATTTTACACATCCCCAGAGTAATAGATCACTGTCTTTTTTACCCCAGACTGCGAAGCTGAGGGTCCATTGTTTCTGGTGAGTGGGGTCACCGAAGGGGGAGTCACCTCACACTTTGCAAAGTTCGGAGCACCATTGCACTTTTTTTTCATACAAGCACTAAGCACTTTATAGATTTGTGCATATTATTTGATATATAATTTTGTTGCATTTTGATTTTGTATGGCACAAACACATTGCTGTATATGGCACTAATCACCATGATGTGTATTGAATAATATACAGTCGGGTCCATAAATATTGGGACATCGACACAATTCTAATCTTTCTGGCTCTATACACCACCACAATGGATTTGAAATGAAACAAACAAGATGTGCTTTAACTGCAGACTTTCAGCTTTAATTTGAGGGTATTTACATCCAAATCAGGTGAACGGTGTAGGAATTACAACAGTTTGTATATGTGCCTCCCACTTTTTAAGGGACCGAAAGTAATGGGACAGATTAACAATCATCCATTAAACTTTCACTTTTTAATACTTGGTTGCAAATCCCTTCCAGTCAATTACAGCCTGAAGTCTGGAACGCATAGGCATCACCAGACGCTGGGTTTCATCCCCGGTGATGCTCTGCCAGACCTCTACTGCAACTGTCTCCGGTTCCTGCTTGTTCTTCAGCAAGTGAAATGCATGCTTAATCGGATTCAGGTCAGGTGATTGACTTGGCCATTGCATAACATTCCACTTATTTCCCTTAAAAAACTCTTTGGTTGCTTTCGCAGTATGCTTCAGGTCATTGTCCATCTGCACTGTGAAGCGCCATCCAATGAGTTCTGAAGCATTTTGCTGAATATGAGCAGATAATATTGCCTGAAACACTTCAGAATTCATCCTACTGCTTTTGTCAGCAGTCACATCATCAATAAATACAAGAGAACCAGTTCTATTGGCAGCCATACATGCCCACGCCATGACAATACCACCACCATGCTTCATTGATGAGGTGGTATGCTTTGGATCATGAGCAGTTCCTTTCCTTCTCCATACTCTTCTCTTCCCATCACTCTGGTATAAGTTGATCTTGGTCTCATCTGTCCATATGATGTTGTTCCAGAACTGTGAAGGCTTTTTTAGATGTTGTTTGGCAAACTCTAATCTGGCCTTCCTGTTTTTGAGGCTCACCAATGATGTACATCTCGTGGTGAACCCTCTGTATTCACTCTGGTGAAGTCTTCTCTTGATTGTTTGCTCTGACACACATACACCTACCTCCTGGAGAGTGTTCTTGATCTGGCCAACTGTTGTGAAGGGTGTTTTCTTCACCAGGGAAAGAATTCTTTGGTCATCCACCACAGTTATTTTCCGTGGTCTTTTGGTGTTGCTGAGCTCACAGGTGCATTCTTTCTTTTTAAGGATGTTCCAAACAGTTGATTTGGCCACACCTAATGTTTTTGCTATCTCTCTGATGGGTTTGTTTTGTTTTTTCAGCCTAATGATGGCTTGCTTCACTGATAGTGACAGCTCTTTGGATCTCATATTGAGTGTTGACGGCAACAGATTCCAGATGCAAATAACACACTTGAAATGAACTCTGGACCTTTTATCTGCTCCTTGTAAATAGGGTAATGAGGGAATAACACACACCTGGCCATGGAACAGCTGAGCAGCCAATTGTCCCATTACTTTTGGTCCCTTAAAAAGTGGGAGGCACATATACAAACTGTTGTAATTCCTACACCGTTCACCTGATTTGGATGTAAATACTCTCAAAGTAAAGCTCAAAGTCTGCAGTTAAAGCACATCTTAGTAGTTTCAAATCTATTGTGGTGGTGTATAGAGCCAAAAAGATTAGAATTGTGTCGATGTCCCAATATTTATGGACTTGACTGTATGCTGCCAGCGCTGTTTCAAATTTTCTATGACTTCCACCGCCACCTGCAGAGAGATGGGGAGAATTACATGAGTGGATACTGGAGGTATGAGGGGCGTGGAAGGCTGGATTTACTTGGGAAAACAGGACAACTGCGAAGGTATGGCCTGAAGCTCCACAGTAGAGACACAAGTTAGCTTGTCGCCTGCTCTCTCTTCAGAGGTTAAAGCAGGGCATAGTAGGCCAATTTGCATGGGTTCCCCATCAGAAGTATTGATAAGCTGAGGAACAGAGACTGGGATTGTTGGTCCTGGAACCTTTGGCATTACCCATATGGGTCGGAAGGTCTAGGTATATTCAGGCTGTCGCTCCCGCAGCCATCGGTCTAGTTGGATAGAGACTTGGATGAGATTCTATAATGACGTGGATCCTCGATCCTAGCTAACTCATCCTTGAGAGTCTTGGATAAGCCCTGCCGGAACTGGTATTTCAGGGCGGTATCATTCCACCCGGTATCAGCTGACCACTTGCAAAACTCCACAATATAATCCTCCACCGGTCGTCTGCCTTGTACTAGGACACGAAGGGCAGACTCGGTGGTAGCAGTCCACTATGGATTGTCATATAGGGTAGCCATAGCTTCAAAGAAGGTGGCAACTGAATCCAGTACTAAGTTCTTTTGCTCAAGGAGGTTATGAGCCCAGGACTGTGGCTCATCTGATAAGAGTGAAATGATGAAACCCACCTTGACGGTCTCAAGACAAAAAGTCCTTGGTTGTAGGGCAAAGTAAAGTTCACAGGCGTTTTTGAAGGCCCTGAAAAGCTCTGGAGGAGATAATCCTACAGCAGGTGTGGCTATGGCAGGAGAACTGGCTGTCGAAGCTGAGACAGTGGAGCTAGTAGCTTGGTTAGAATCGTCAGGAGTCACGGAGGTAGTAAGGGAGTGAAGACGTGCGTCCAGCTGAAAGTCGCCGTCTTGTAAGCTCTGGACTGCTTGTGTAAGAGTCCTCATCTGCTGACATAGGGCCTCCGACATGGAAGCACCTCTCGGCCTCAGACATCGTGGCTGGTTGATACTATCACGTACCTGGTGCTGGAGGCCAATGGAGAAAGAGGGCTTCCCTTGCGGCTATTCCAGACCCCCTTGAGGGTGAAAACGTGAAAACAGGAGAGGTCATTCCCAAAGTAGCACGGGTCGCCTACTGGACTGTATGCAGGAGGTTCCAGAGTACAGCTGGTGTGCTGACGTAGAATCAGCAGTCAGGTGGTGCCCGTGAGGTGTTGCAGGATTTGGATAATGCTGAGACTGGAGCGTGGTCAGAGCCAGGTTGGTATCAGAACAGACGTAGTCAGGTGGATGGCCGAGGTCGAACAAAGGAAGCAAACAGAAGACAGGTTAAGGACAAGCTGGATCAGTAACAGGAGACACAAGAACAGGAATATCATGGAGATAACACACTGGAGGAGCAGAAGAGCAACCAGTAAATGCAGACACTAGCAGAGTTCCTTATATGGGCCCATGTGACCTGCTGGTAGAGATGCTGGGTCCTAAAGTCCTTCTCCTGCCAGAAATGCTGGGTCCTAAAGTCCTTCTCCTGCCATAAGTGCTGGTAGAGATGCTGGGTCCTAGAGTCCTTCTGCTTTTGGTTCTCTTTTAATAAAATGGTAAAAATTGTACAACTGGTAAACGTAGTCAAAACATACCCAGGGTTCGGTAGCCAAATCGGGTAGTCAGAACAAGCCACGAAATCAGGAAGGTAGAGATCAGCAGACAGGATCAGGAACCAAAAAGGACGTCAACCAGGCAAGTCTTTGGTGGAACACAGCAGAGAGTCTGTAGATATGTTGACCAAGGCGAAGGCATTGAAGAAATGAACCGGTGCGCTATCCCGTAAGCAGCAACACCAGAAAAAAATTCTCCCCTCCATCCAGAAAAGGTACTGGTTGCAGTATGAAGTGCGAATGCTGTTTTTGGGGAAACTGCACAAGGAATATAAAGGTGAGTTAAACAGGCAGAGATGCGGTTGGATGAGAGCTACAGAGCCCTCTGCTGGTATGTAGCCCAAGTGTGCCCATGGACAGCGGATGACAGCCCAACAGAAGGCTTTGGATATGGCAGCCTGGGGCTGTTATTAGAGAGCCTGTCCGAGGACCTTGACTTTGGGAGTGATTTGGAGTGGTGTTTGGAGGAAATCTTGGAATACAGAGAACAGATGCTGAATGTTTCAGAAGTTCTCTGAGCACTGGAAGATTTGGAGTTTCTAGCCAATCAGGAATGGGAGCTGGAGATCCCCTGCAGACGGCTGCTAGATTTTGCTCAGCAGCAAGTCTGGGCTCCCTTTGCCTGGGACTATCAGGAAATACCAGCTGACAGCTCTGAAATCCTGTCTGAAGAGTCAGCATTATAGCAGAGTAACAGTGTGCTTTGCCCATCTCCACCTGCAGGTATGGATGCGGAGGTCTTATGGCGGATGCAGCAAGTGCTGACTCACCTTGATGATCCTGATCTTGGATGAAGGAATGCGTCTGTGCAGCAGCTGGATGAGGGTATGGGAAATGGAGCAGTCAGCTCATTCCTTCAGCCACAGATCACAGAAAGCATGGATTATATTGACTTTTCATTGAAGGATGTAACATTTACTGAACTTTCAACTGAAATGCTGACAACAGGGCTGGGCTCTGCTACCCTCTGCCCAGCACCAGTAACATCTTCTGGGTTTCAGGGACAGGAGACGGTGAACCTCAATCCCCAGGCACCAGTTCTAGAGACTGGGGATTTAGTAGACTTTTCTGCTGAGGAGAAACAACCCAGTGAGCCTACAGCAGAAGAGGACGCATCCAGGCATAGCGCTACTGACCTATACCTGCAACAATCGGTGACCCTGGAGGGTTTGTGCAAGGCCACCGACTTTTCAGTTTACTTCTCAGCGGAACAGCTGGCAACAGGGCAGAACATCACTGAGCCCTGCCAAGCACCAACAGCAGCTTCAGCTTTCCTGAGAGAATAGGCAGCCGGCCTTTCTTTCACAACACTGACAGGGACATTGATTTCCTGCCAGCAGAATCTGTGGAGTTACAAGAAACTTCTCCATCTGAAGTGCTGACAACCGGACATAGGGTCCATGACCTCTGCCCCACACCCGTGGCAGTTCCGGAGGCCCAGGGTGAGAAATTTGCGGTCACTCCCCAGCAGCAAATCAGAATCCAGGGGGGGAAGGGAGAGGAGGTGTTTGTCCCCAACAGCAGTGTAGTGACTTAGGAGAGAATGAAGTCATCCTTGCTCCACAGCGGGGGTCTAGGAGTCTAGGTGATGGAGCAACCACAGTTTGGGAGAGAACATGGTCGTGCTTCCTCCCCAGTGGCCGATCCACAATCTGGAAGTGGAGGAAGCCGGCCTCCCTCCCCAACAGTTAGCTGTAGTGGATTATGTGGAGTACCCAGCAGAAGTGCTGGCAACAGGGCAGAGTGCTACCACCCTCTGCCCAGCACCAGCAGCAACTATGGCGTTCCAGTGAGCCGAGGCAGTCTGCCCCTCTCCCCAGCGACAAGCTGATGAAGTGAAGCTTCTACTACCAGCTGAATCGCTGGCAACAGGGCAGAGTGCCCCTGGCCTCTGCCTAGCACCTACAGTGTCTCCACAGCTTCAGGGAGCTGGGGCAATCGGCTCCTCTCCCCAGCAGCAGATCGAGCCCAGAATGATGGCAACAGAGAAGAGTGCTACTGGCCTCTGCCCTCAACTAACAAAAGGTGGATTTCCTGTGAAAGTGGATGGGACTTTGGTCTCAACTAACATAACCCCATAAAAATGTCTGGCATTGGGACAGGAGGATATCAGCTGTGCTCTGCAAGCACTGAGGGATTTTCATCTAGCAAAAGTGGATGGGACTACGGTCTCCACCTGTAAACCCCAGGGAAGCTGGGCGGTCAGCCCAGATCCCCAACAACACAATGGAGTGAGCCCAGCCACCCTGTCTTCTCTTCAGCAGCTGAAAGGACTGCAGGGAGGAGGGCCAGTCCGCACTTCTCCCCAGCGATGGGTATGTTCTACAAGAGAGGCAGAGGTTGGCCGGGTGAGTAATGCTCTGTTTAGGATAATTTTTTGGGGTACTGTGTGGGTATGGACATTGGTGGACTGGAACTACAGACTAACTTTGAAGTCAACCCGTCTCTGGGGTCCCTTCTGTGTTAGTCTCCTGCCAAAAGGGGAGAATTGTGATAGACTCACCCGGGACAGAGGCTTTTGGAGTAGACTGAATGCTAGCCCCTTGCCTACCGACTATGGGTCCTGGCATTTGAGGGAGCTACAAGCATTTAGGAAGATGTCCTGTTATGTAATGCAAAAGGACATTTTTAGGAGGTCAATATGGTCTCTGCCAGCTTGGGACTCAGTGGACAGATGTATGTGAAAAGAAAGCTGGTTAATGAGATCTGGAAAGCACTGGGTCTCCTATTGTCTACTAGTCTGAGGAGGGGGGGGATCACTGTTTGTATTGTTAATTGTGCTAATTTAGTCAACTCTTGTCTGCTAGCAAACTACTGTGAGGATGTGTTTATACTTGTAATAATGTATATTGTACTTTGTGAGCTCGATATTGGCAAGTCTGACCTGGAATGAGATCCCTGATTGTCCAGATGGCTAGTTTAACCGCTTTCTGACCAGCCGCCATCACTATACTGCGGCAGGTTGGCACGGCTGCTCAAATCGGTGTAAGTGTACATCAGCTGCTATAAGAGCAGTAGGGGGTGCGGACGATGCCGGAGCTTATGCGCTTAGCTGGCGGCCACGATGTCCACCCGGTACCTACAATCGCGGAGAACCAGAACGGGGATCTGTGTATGTAAACAAACAGGTCCCCTTTCTGACAGGGGAGTAGAGAGAGATCTGCTGTATCTCCTATTTTGTAGATTTTATAACTTTTGCGCAAACCAATCAATATACACTTATTGCGATTTTTTTTTTTTTTTTTAACCAAAAATATGTAGAATACATATTGGCCTAAACTGATGAAGATTTTTTTGGGGGGGATATTTATTATAGCAAAAAGTAAAAAATACAGTTTTTTTTTTCAAAATTGTCGCTCTTTTTTTGTTTATAGCACAAAAAAATATAGAGATGATCAAATACCACCAAAAGAAATCTCAATTTGTGGGGAAAAAAAGGTGTTGCAAGGAGATGCAAAAGGTGTTGCAGCACCTCTTGAATCCACTGGGAGGGGGACTGAATTCTGTAGCAAAAATAAAGAAAAGGAGAGTGTACAGCCGCCCTAGTGTTGAACCGTTTAATAAGGAATTAAAAACAACAACAAAAGTTGCAATTACAATTGTAGACTGATATTCAGCATGTAATAAGCATTTACAGTATAACCCCTTCCCGCCGAAGGCTTTCCGGGGTTATACCGGGATGATGCCCGCAGCTGCAGGCATCATCCCGGTACCGTTGTTTTCAGCGGGCGATCGGCTACCGGAGTATAACAACCGATGCGGCTAAAAGCCGCTCGGCTGTTATACCGGAGGAGCGGGAGGGGACATCCCCCCCCTCCCGCCGCTGTTACCGGGCCTCCCGTGCGATCGGGAGGCCCGGTGTCCGTTCGGCTGCCTTCGGCGGCTGGGGGCGGGCTGGAACGAAGCTGTGAGCGGCTTCGTTCCAGCCTTCTTCTTGTAAATGCGGAAGCGACGTCATGACGTCACTTCCCGTTTACTCGGCTGCCAATGGCGCCGAATTTAAAAAAGTACACAGTATTCAGAATCGCCATTTTCGGCGATCTGAATACTTTGAAGTGTAAAGGAGGGATGGGGGGTCTTTTAGACCCCCCATCCCTCCATAAAGAGTACCTGTCACCACATATTACTGTCACAAGGGATGTTTACGTTGCTTGTGACAGCAATAAAAGTAAAAAAAAAAATTTTAAACACAATTTATAAAGTACAAAAATAAATAAATTAAATAAAAAAAATAAAAATTTTTTTTTTTAAAGTGCCCCTGTCCCCGCGAGCTTGCGCAGCGAAGAAAACGCATACGGAAGTCGCGCCCGCATATGTAAACGGTGTTCAAACCACACATGTGAGGTATCGCCGTGATCGTCAGAGCGAGAGCAATAATTCTAGCACTAGACCTCCTCTGTAGCTCAAACCTGGTAACCGTAAAAAATTTTTAAATCGTCGCCTATGGAAATTCAAAGGTACCGTAGTTCGTCGCCATTCCACAAGTGCGTGCAATTATAAAGGGTGACATGTTTGGTATCTATTTACTCGGCGTAACATCATCTTTCACATTATACAAAAAAATTGGGGTAACTTTACTGTTTGGATTTTTTAAAATTCATGAAAGTGTCACTTTTCCAAAAATTTGCATTTAAAACACCGCTGCACAAATACCGTGTGATAAAAAATATTGCAACAATCGCCATTTTATTCTCTAGATTCTCTGCTAAAAAAATATATATAATGTTTGGGGGTTCTAAGACATTTTCTAGCAAAAAATACGGATTTTAACTTGTAAACACCAAATTTCAAAAATAGGCTTAGTCATGAAAGGGTTAAACTAAATAGTAGCGGTAAACAGTATGAATAAATAAACCCAGTGACAGGTGATAGTGATCAGCACTAATACATAAACAATTAAAAATAAAGTTGGTGCAAAAATAGTCCATACATGAGACTGGATTGTCTCAAACAAGGAAAGCTGAATGGCGATGCCTTTCACTATCATGCTCGGCAAAACAGCATTAACCCTTACAGGGTTAAATATCCACAGATATCCAGACACCCGATATCATGGACTCTCCATATATAATGAAACAAAGTGCTCCAATAGTGCAGTATCGTTGTAAAAAGTTTATCCTGTTGTAAAGCGCTGCGTAAACTGTCGGCGCTATATAAATCCTGTATAATAATAATAATAAAAACAGCTTTAAACATTGCACTCACATAAGCTCAAATCAGTGAAGCCTAGAGGCATCCACTTGCAGCAGCAAGTGCTGGTGTAATGTGATTTCAGCGGACACAGCATTGGTGAACTGAATCTCACCAGCGAACGATCGTGATCCTCTGAGCGTCACTTTCGGTATAGCGTCAAGCGTAATAAACTGGTTGCTGTACAGCCACGTCCCGTTTGCTGTGTCCGCCGAGACCACATTACACCAGTACTATTGGAGCACTTTCTTTCATTATATATGGAGAATCCATGATATCGGGTGTCACGTCTGGATATCGGTGGATATTTAACCCTGTAAGGGTTGATGCTGTTTTGCGAGCATGATAGTGCAAGGTGAGTTTTTAACCAAAGGGGACACTGAGTGCATGCGGTGTGGTGAAAGGTTTGAAGATTTCACATCATGATATATTCAGCTTTCCTTGTTTGAGACAATCCCGTCTCATGTATGGACTATTTTTGCACAAACTTTATTATTAAAGCGGTTATATAACCGCACAAATTGTATTTTTTTTTTTAAAAACCTGTAAGGCAAAAGGCATAATGAGCTAGTATGCACCCCATACTAGCTCATTATGAAATACTTACCTTAGAATGAGGCGTCGGCAGCTGATCCCGGTCACCGCCAAGGGAGCTGACATTTCCCCTCGGCGTGTCTTCCGAGTTTGCGGCTCCGGCGCTGTGAGTGTACGGTTTAGGAGATATTCATTTTACCTACAGGTAAGCCTTATTATAAGCTTACCTGTAGGTAAAAATACAAAAAAGGG
Organism: Aquarana catesbeiana; assembly: GCF_042186555.1. Lineage (NCBI taxonomy): Eukaryota > Metazoa > Chordata > Amphibia > Anura > Ranidae > Aquarana > Aquarana catesbeiana. Next base: position 249,879,189 of record NC_133328.1, on the reverse strand, counting down.
TATACAACCACTTTAAATTGTTTATGTATTAGTGTTGATCACTATCACCTGGCACTGGGTTTATTTATTTATACTGTTTAGAGCTACTATTTACTTTATTTTATACTGTAAATGCTTGTTTATATTTATTTTATTTAAAGTAGCAGCTGTTACACATTTAGGTTACTTTTGGCACAGTGGTGGTACTTGAAGAGTGGATGTATGGATCTTTTTGGACCAGTTTTTGTTTGATATTCAGCATGGGTGTATCACACGTATGTCTCTTCTCCTGTCTTGTCCCTTGGACTGTAGCCCATGTGATGGTGATCCGGGCTAAGATGGGGCTGAAGTCCTAAAGATCCCAGCACTGGCGTGCCGCTGAGCAGCTACAAGAGCCGCACATGCGCCCGGACCAGCCGATACAAGGTATATCCTTCCCTGGGGTCACCTGGCTAAAAGGCCTTTTAGCCAGGTGACCCCAGGGGACGATAGACCTATTATAAGGTAACAATAGTCCAATTTTGGTTATAACCAATTTGTGTCTTTTTATTGATTTTGAGTGTTATTATTATTTTTAATTCCATCAACGTCTTCTTGAGTACACAGTGATAGTTGATTTTAAGCATACAATTTTTTTTAAATGTCAGTTTTAATAATTTATAGTTACACTATTATGTTGCATGTCACCCATCTGTTTGTTGTATATTGGGTATGCTCCATTCCTGGCCTGACTTTTTGAAGGAATTAATCTGGGAAGCACTCTGGGTTTCCCATATAGAACGGCAGGTTAGAGGAAGGGGTGTGACCTGAAGGAGGTCACGCCTCCGAAACATGTTGTGATAGCTACCTGGGAACACATACGGCCACACTGCTTCGTTTCTTCTTGTCTTCCGTTGTGGCCTATACTTACGTCGCGCGGCGCCATCTGGACCGGCCGCATGTGTGGCTCTCATAGCTGCTCAGCAGCATGCCAGTGCTGGGATCCTTAGGACTTCAGCCCCATCTTAACCCGGATCACCATCACATGGGCTACAGTCCATGGGACAAGCCAGGAGAGGAGACATACGTGTGATACACCCATGCTAAATATCAGTTTACAATTGTGAGTGCATCTTTTGTTGTTGTTTTTAAATTTCTTTATTAAACAGTTCAACACTAGGGTGGCTGTGCGCTCTCCTTTTTCTTTTTGCTGCTTTTGGGCCAAAAAGTTCAATTTTGGTCTCATCTGACCAGAGCACCTTCTTCCACATGTTTGCTGTCTCCCCCACATGTCTTCTCGCAAACTGCAAATGGGACTTCTTATGGCTTTCTTTGAACAATGGCTTGCTTCTTACCACTCTTCCATAAAGGCCAGATTTGTGAAGTGCAAGACTAATAGTTGTCCTGTGGACAGATTCTCTCACCTGAGCTGTGGATCTCTGCAGCTCCCCCAGAGTTACCATGGGCCTCTTGGCTGCTTCTCTGATTAATGTTCTCCTTGCCCGGCCTGTCAGTTTAGGTGGACGGCCATGTCTTGGTAGGTTTGCAGTTGTGCCATACTCTTTTCATTTTCCAATGATGGATTGAACAGTGCTCCATAAGATGTTCAAAGCATGGGATATTTTTTTTAACCTAACCCTGCTTTATACTTTTCCACAGCTTTATCCCTGACCTGTCTGGTGTGTTCCTTGACCTTCATGATGATGTTTGTTCTCTAAGGTTCTCTAACAAACCTCTGAGGGCTTCACAGAACAGCTGTATTTATACTGAGATTAAATTACACACAGATGGACTCCACTAGAACTTAGGGGTATCAGATTAAAGGGGACTGAATACAAATAAATGCCACACTTTTCAGGTATTTATTTGTAAAAAAAAAATAAAAAAATTGAAAGCCATTTATCATTTTCCTTCCACTTCACAATTATGTGCCACTTTGTGTTAGTCTATCACATAAAATCCCAATAAAATACATTTATGTTTTTGGTTGTAACATGACAAAATGTGGAAAATTTCAAGGTGTATTAAATACTTTTTCAAGGTACTGTAAATTATAATTTGGATAAAGGAAGGCCTGTGAATGTAGTGTATCTTGATTTCACTAAGGCATTTGATACAGTACTCCATAAACTCTTAATTTCCATTGGCATTGATGACATGGTATGTACCTGGATATAAAACTGGTTACAGAAGCACGCCCAGGGGGTGGTGATTAATGGCATATTTTCTGAATGGTCTAGAGTTGTGATTGGGGTACCCCAGGACTCTGTCCTGTGACCAACTCTGTTTAACTTGTTCATAAACAATACAGAGGTTGGAATAAATAGTTCAATCTCAGTGTTTGCTGGTCATACAAAGTTGAGCAGGGCAATACCTTCACAACAGGATATAGAAACTTTACAAGAGGACCTCAATACAATAGAGGGGTGAACAGCTGTATGACAGATGAGGTTCAATATTGAAAAATGTAAAGTAATGCACTTGGGAGCTAAAAATATGAATACAAGTTACATGTTAGGGGGAGAACCTCTGGGAGAATCGAGGATGGAAAAGATTTTGGGGGTCCTAGTAGATCACAGGCTCGGGAATAGCATGCAATACCAGGCTACGGCAAGCAGGGCTAGCAGACTAATAGAATGCATTAAAAGGGGTATTTACTCAAGAGATAAAACTATAATTCTACCACTCTACAAAACTCTGATTTGGCCACATCTGAGTATGCTGTCCAGTTTTGGTCACCAAACCTTGGAAGATTGTCCTTGAGCTGGAGAGAGTCCAGTGAAGGGCAACAAAGCTAATAGGGGGGGCGGGAGGACCTCAGTTATGAGGAATGACTACAAACAATAAACCTATTCTCTCTAGAGAAGGGACGCTTAACTGCCATATGATAGCACTATACAAATCTTTAAATGGTGACTCTAGCATTGGAAGAAAGCTTAAAGATGTGGCACTCCCTTACATAGTTGGTGGTGTCAGCAGGTAGCGTCGGAAAAAAAAAAACTTTTAGAATGTTTCTTGATGAACATAATATCAAAGACTATTGAAAATGGTGGTGACACGCACACGCACACACACACACAGGTTGATCTTAAAAAGTAAAAATTATGGGAAGTTAAAAACTGAATACCTGGCCAAAAGTCCATTATGTAAGGAAAAAAAAGCAAATTGCATAGCGACCCCTCCATATTATGTGGAAGGCAGATCAAAGTGTTAGTAAACCATGTATATATATATATAAAAAAAAAAAAAAAATAATATAGGGCCCTGGGCAGATTAAATGATAATGTGCTAGTATGCACCACCTTCATCTTCACCCGTTCTTCTAGGTAAAAATTATACATGGGAGTTTAGTCCCACTTTAATAATACATTTGTTCATATGGAAATACTTTTAACTATTGATATCATTCATTAAATATTTTTATTGATTGGTGTGACAATAATAGTAAATATTGCAGAGAAATAGGCTTTATTCTTTTATCATAATTATTTAAAATACTGTGGGGTTAATTTACTCAGAGCAAATAGGCTGTAGACTTTGGAATAGGAGTTGCAATTTGCATTGGGAATTTTCCTCAGAGCTTAGTGAATGTTTCACTTTGCAAATACCCAGTAACATGCAAGGAGAATAAGAAAACAGCATTTTTGCTTTCACATGATTGAATGATGACAGTAAGCAGAACTTTACCTTATCCACTAAAGCTGGCCATACATGGCTCGGTTTTCTCATTCAGCGCACTAGCTGGAACAAAAAAAAAACAGTTCCAATTCCCCTATCCACACATTTGTGGTGGATGCAACAATCATTCCCGCTGTGTCAGAACTCCCATAATATACTGATCAAAATTTTCAAACAAACCTGTTTATTAAAAGTTGATTGGTAAATTGACTAATCATGAATGAGATTGGTTATAAAAAGATAAAAATTCAGCCTGTCCCTGCTAAACCGGCTGAATTTCGATCCATCTACAGCCAGCTTAAATCTGTTTCAACTTCTCTTGCAAAGTGAGCAGCCCAGTCAACCCTTGTATATTTGACACCACAAAAGCAAATTGGACGTAACATTAGATAGATTTACATGATGAAATTGTATGCAATGTCAAATTTTCAATTTTTTTGCGTTTATATAATAACATTTGATATCGGGCACTATGAGGGGAAATGCACAATTACCATGGACTCAGGATAATTTGATGTCTGAGTTTGCCCAATTATGCCTTCAAGTCTAATTATTTTCAGTTACTGCTATTAAAAATCCCTTGACATGATGAATAAAAATTCCCATACACTTAACCAACTATTGTGAATATTTCTTTATATTTACATTCCCTAAAAAAAAAAATGTGTAAAATTCGTAATGTGTGTGCAAACTGTGCTGATTCTGTACTGATTTTTTTGATTGACCTGTTCTATGCAAAATTGCATTATGCAATGGACAGCATCTGCATATCTACAGCCTGCATCCTTGGAGAACAGGGGCAGTTGGACTATCTTGGTACAATATAAACTAGAGTGAATTCAAGTATGTAGGCAAATATGTAAAAAATTGATATAGAGATTTATTAATACAAAATTAATAACGAATAAGCAGGTACAGATTTAAAGCATGGTAACAATCCATGTGTATCACCAAGATAATGATCCCCAAACGGGGAAGATCACAGTGGGATAGTTGATCACGGATTACATCTCAACTAGTTTCACGGTCTAATGCCGCTTTGTCAGGAGAATATCTAATTTGATTGGCAAATGATCAATAACAATACAATTGACCAGAATAGTAATAGCATTTAATACAATAATGTCAATAACAAAATATATATATGGGGGGGAGGACCAAGCTCCCGACCTCTTTATTTCTAAGTTTCTGGATGATGGTACCATTTTCTACATATTCTTTATCACCATTAGTGCTATAGAGGCTACTTCTATCTTTCTATACAGCCTGCATCTATAAAATGTAAATACTGTTTTTTTGTTTTTTTTATTGTTTCAGGAAAATAAAAACATCTTGTAGAGAAAAATGCTGTTTTTCATATTGTAATATTGCCCATTTGTCATAATGGATAACACAATGCTTCTTTTTTTATGCCTCCCTGTATATGTGTGTATTTTTTCCTGCCTAGACCTGGTTAACCATTTCTGTGAACAGATCCTCAGTTTTTTACTTTGTCCCTACTTTCCTGTCGTAGCCCCATGTTCCCCTGGTGTCGACTCCGTACCTTTGCAGCGCACAGGCAGCCAACATGCCTCTCAAAATGCAACAGGGACCTTCCAGAGGGCCAGCTATGCTGCAGGCCCAGGCTCCAATTACGCAGATCCATACCGACAGCTGCAGTATTGTCCATCTGTTGATTCACCCTACAGCAAATCAGGGCCAGCAGTACCACCAGAGGGAACATTAGCCAGGTCACCATCCATTGATAGCATTCAAAAGGATCCAAGGTAAGTGGCTTTAAAAACAATCATATTTTAGATTTTTTATACATGTTATTTATTTTTCGTTTTAAAAAAAAACATCATAGGAATGAATAGCCTTAGCACAATATCCCAATGGGAGTATTGATCTCAGAGGTAGGGCCTCAGAATGCAATGGTTACAAACAGTAGAATGTAGTTGCAAAGCTTTATAAGTTAGTTGGTTAGACTGAAATGTCCTTCATCATATGTGTGTGTAGCCTATTGCATTAAGGTGTGCACCCCAAAGCTCAAACACACATGCCTTTCTCTGCAGCCTCAGCTGCATGGGGCAGTGAATGAATGAGAAATGATCTGCGCTGAGCGGCTTCCTGTTAATTCACAAAGAGAAGCATAATAAACAGTTTACTATGCGTCAGTTATGAATGAACACAGTGAGTGAGTGTGTTCATTTAGAAAAGGAAGGCGCTGGTAAATGGCCTATTTACAAGCCCCTTACCGCACTCTCCATCCTGAAACATCCCCCACAGCAGCTGGGGTGAGAGGAGGGAAGCCAGCAGCACTGTGCGAGTGCCAACACAGGGGAAGCCCGGTCAGTAGGGGGAATCGACACTGCATGTAGTGATTAGGGTGTGCCCAGGCACACACCCTGCGCACGCCTATGTCCTTCGTGTTAAAAAAAAAAAAACACATAAATCAGAATCCCTAGTTATTCAGAGTACTCCTCGTATACATACATCTGGTTTAAAAATAAAATGCCTTATATTGTTTTATGTATTTATTGAAATGTTCTTTTATTGAATAACCCTGCCATTTTTAAACAACTGAATCTGCTTGAATAATTTTGATACTATTCCAGCTCTTAAATGCTCTTACAATTGTAAAACCTTTCTGCAACTGTACAAAAAACTCCCTTTGTTATAATTAAATGAGACCTGTTTGCTCTATTTAATGACCCTACAGCTGAATTCCAGACAACTGTAACATAAACAAATTAGTGCAGCTATATATGCATTAATGTAGCAATACAGTTAGGTTGTTTGTTTTTGGAAGCAGTGTAAATACCTAAATTTGACCTGGTATCAGTTTCTTGCAATCTGTTCTACAGCAGAGTTTAGACTGGATCTGGAGAGGGAGAAGTAACACAAGAAGCCATTCAATTCTGCTGCTTTTTCTTCACTTGCAAACAGAATTGTGATGTCTTGTATAGGCAGAAAGGGCTATGCTGTGTGGAAGAGTTATGTGTTATGTAAATCATAAGATTGGATGGACAGTAATAAAAATAATTTAACAGGTAAATCAGCTCTCATATAGGCATTTCATTTGTACATGTACTCGTTTGCCTGATCTTCACCTTTAATTGAAGCCTTGAGTTGCATACCAAGTATAGCTTTTGTTGTGTCTGAAAGAAAAATATCAGAAAACTATTCTAATAATTTTACATAATGCAGCAACAGCCACACACGTAGGATACCCACCATTAGAGGTGATTTTTTTCTTCCAAAGCAAATACACCTTTACACATTGGTACTGGCTGGTATTCCAGTGTTTCTCTTCTTCCTCAGTTTCTCTCGATCACTCAGCTAACCTGACCCCAATGCTAATGGCGTGGATCAGGGGAGGGGCAAGCAAGGATGCTGTGCAGGTGACCGACATCCTTCTTATCAACTGATGATGTTATTGGTTGTTAGGATGCTGGCGGCTAGAATGTTGTAATGGTATACAATGAAAACCTGTGGCTTTGTGTAACTAAAAGGCAGGCCTGATCCACCCGCTGGCTTGTATACAATTTCTGGGCAATTTTTAGGCAATTTGCCAAGGCACCTCAGATATACCTGGGAACCCTAATTGAAAAAGGCTGCTCTAGAGCACCCTGCCAGTAAGATCACTGGGTACCCGGTACATTGGTGGTTGCTTTCCAGAGCATCCAGTGCTGAGCAGCAGACATTACAGGCCGTTCCTTCTTGTATAAGTGGTCCAGGCAGGGGCGGCCCATCCATTAGGGGCACACTGGTGCTGCCCCCCCATCCATGCATCCGGCCCCCTGATCTACATACAGGGCATCGGACAATGGATTCCAGTGAGGGGGGGGGGGGTTTAGCACGTTATTAGAGTCAGAGGCTCTAATAGGCTTCAATAAAGGGTGCTCTGGCCCCCCGACCCCACCCAGTTCTGTGACAATAGCAAATTAATATTCTTTATTTTCACACTGATCCTCCTGGCTAATCAGGAAGCGGGTCATGAAACCAGTCACCGGATTGGTCAAAAGGAGATCTGATCTGATTGACCACCAGGAGGAGGAGGGAGGAGAGGCTGGGGAACTGAGACCCACCTGGAGAGAAGCCGCCACCACTGCTGCCTGGAGTGCTGCCCACAAGATGGGGTAAGTGCTGTCCCTGACTTACTGAATGACTAATGGGGGGTGCCCCCCGTGACTGGGCCAGCAAAACGCATGGGGGCTTCAGCGCTGTCGATGAAATATTAAAAAAAAACAGCTGCCACTGGGTCCAGGTACAGTTGCTCCTGGCCTGCTTTGCAGTAGTGGCTAATCCTAATGAGACCCACCTCTGCCCAGATAGAGGTATTAGAATTAGGTCCAGAGATGTAGGGAGAATGTCCCAAAATGGACATCTTCAGATGCTAGAACAAAACTAAGGGTGGGGTTATGCCTGGGTGGAGATTCCTGCATTTTTCTCTGGCCAGTGTCTATTCACTTGAAGGTGACAGCATAACCCATGTAGTAATGACTATTAACTCCTCTGTGTCCTGTGGTGTATGATTAAGAAATTAGGGTTATTGTAATTACAGACATGCCAAATAAAATGTTTCAGGTTTTGAGCTCCTACTTTGATTTTCGATTGAAAATACTAGCATGATAAACTACTGTATAACCTTATTTTTAAAGTTGCCACTTCCTGAATCTTTTTCACCTGAAATTCCTTGTAGCTGTCAAAAAGTCCTTTCCAGTGCACCCTCACTTGCAGGAAGTGATGTAGGCTTATAAGGCTCAACCAGAGAAGGTGTTTTCACCACTAAAATGGTTTACTCACCAATACTCCATGGAAAAAGAATTATGCAAGAAATTGAGTATTACGGCTGTGAGCCCAGCTATTTACTATTCAGTCCCCCAACAGTCCTGGTAGATTATGTTCTGGTATTTAGGAACACCAAGGATTGGCGTTTGGAAGCATCAGTCTCTCCATTGGGAGCATCTCTCCAGCATGCTATGACTGCTGTAGGAATGCGCCAAGCCCTTAAGGCCTGAGCAAAGCTGATGCTCCCTTCCTGAGAATCAGATCCAGAAGATCTTGCCATTTGCCAGCTACTGGAAGATTTTCCAAAAGCCCTGAGCTTCTCAGTAGATGTCTTGGAGGATATAAGGCAGATTTCACGAGTGGCCACTATGTCTATCCACATGAGAAAGATCCTAGTGTTGGTTGGTGTAACTTCTCTATAAGGAGCACATTGAGTGGCTGCCCTATGAGGGCAGATGCTTATTCGGATCATCCTTGGATGCCTACATCAGAAGGTGACTGTGGGTTAGAGTGCTCTCTTACCTCTTAAGAAGAATGTAAAGGTTACAGATCAGAAGCCAGTAATGTCTTCCGAGTCCAAAAGGATTTTCTTTCATAAGCACTGCTCTGTGATGTATGATTAACAAATTATGATTTTTTTGTAACCTGTAGAATCTTTTCTTTGAATACATCACAGGACACACAAATCACCCCTTAAGGCTTTTATTCCTCAGTGACATAACCCATGTAGTAATGACCATTAAAGGATAAGTTCACCTTTTGACAAAAAAATAATAAATGCACATTTTTTTGCACGTAAAAAATGTGCATTTATTATTTTTGGTTTCTGGAGCCTGTAAAGCATTGCACCAGCGATCAGCAGATCGCTGATGCCTTGCAGGTCTCCTGCAGATCTGTCAGTGTATTGCAAAAAATGGCCTGGTCATGAAGGTGGGTAAACCTTCCAGAGCTGAAGTGGTTAATGAACTACCAAGGTGCTCACAGTACAAGCAAGCCGATACATTCTGACAGGAAAAATGAATGAACTACCATGGCGCTCACTGCGCTGTGGTAGTTCATTATTCGCTTCAGCTTTGGAAGGTTTACCCCCTTCATGACCAGGCCATTTTTTGCGATACAGCACTGCGTTAATTCAACTCACAATTGCATGGACATGTGCGACACTGTACCCAAATAAAATGTGTGTTTTTTTCCCCACAAATAGAGCTTTCTTTTAGTGGTATTTGATCACCTCTGCGGTTTTTATTTTTTGCACTATAAACAAAAAAAAGACAGACTATTTTGAAAAAAAAAAAAATTACTTTCTGCTATAAAACATATCTAATAAAAAAAAAAAATGTAAAAAATTTAATTTATTTATCAATTTAGGCCAATATGTATTTTTCTACATATTTTTGGAATTAAAAAAATTCCAAAAAGCTTATATTGATTTGTTTTCTGGAAATGTTATAGCGTCTACAGATGGGGATATATATATATGGATTTTTTTTTTTTTACTAGTAATGGCAGTGATCAGCGACTTATAGTGGGACTGTGATATTGCGGTAGTTAAATCAGACATTGACACTTTTGACACCTTTCTTGGAACCAGTGATAGTAATACAGTGATCAGTGCTTAAAAAAAAAAAAAAAAAAATGCACCGTCACTGTACTAATGACACTGGCTGGGAAGGGGATAACATCAGGGGCGATCAAAGGATTAAATGTGTTTCATGGAGTACTTTCTAAATGCCCCCTGCTGTATCCAAGTGGGAGCAGGTCAACGGCGGCGTGCGTGCGTGCCCCAGACTCAAAAGTGCAGAATCACGTACCTGTACGTGATTTTGTGCACAGGAGCCACCACTCAGCAGTACGTGTATGTGGGGAGGTCAGCAAGATGTTAAAAACCACAAGTCGACAGCTGCAAAGGCTGCCGGAACTTGTCGTTTTTCATTAACAGAGTGCTGTGAATGAGTGACACGACCGGGCAGGCGGGGGAAGATCCCCTGCTAGCTGTCACAAGGGGGGAGCGGGAGGTGCAGGGGCTGGTGCCTTCATAACATGTTACATGTTACACCCTGGATATTGGTGTAATATGTAACATGCTATGAAAGGTGAACTTATCCTTTAACTCTTCTGTGTTCTGTGATGTACTCTAAGAAAAGGATTTTACAGGTAAATCAAAATCCTAATTTCCTGTTATACAACATACACTGGTTGATCAGTATTTATGACAATGTTTTGCAAATAAATAAACATAATTGGTTATAGTAACATAATAGTAATAAAGTAATAATAGTGCGCTTAAACCCAACTTATATATAATAATGCACAGTGCTGCAAACACCAATAGTCTGTAGGTATACAGAATACACAAAAATTCTTAATATGGTACTATTATTCCTTTTGTGGGTAGACATAAATAATATATACACACGCAGTGATAGTACAAAAGTGAAAAGAAAGTTCCAACGACAAAAACACCACCACCACCTAGGTAAAAAGTTTCTGCTCACCTTCAAAACATAAAATGATAAGACCCCTGAGTCAGATTTCGCTTTTCAAAAACGGGGGGTCCTCACTACGATAAGCTTATATGTTTCCCATGATTTATCTCTGTTTTCTCCAAGGATTCTAAAAAATTCACTCTCAACAAAGTGAATTTCCTACTTGATATAGAATATTCATTCAGTGTGATCAAAAAAACGCTGATTGAATGATCAGTAGTGCAAGCAGCTCTCCTCCTCACTGCACATCCGATATAGTGAACCACCGGAAGTGACATCACTGGCTCCTCCCAATGTGTTGCGTCACAGGTCACGTGACTTTCTCAAGGGAAATGAACATGTTGGTGTTCACAGCACTCTAAGTTGGGTTGGGTTTAAGTGCACTATTATTACTAATCATGTATGTGGTATCAGAGCACATTTAAATAGTTGCTGCTGAACCAGTGTTTCATATATTATCTAGGTTATCTATAAGCACTTAAGTAAATTATTTTCATTTTTTCAGTAACATAATAGTGTTTATATTCTTTTTAGAGAGTTTGGCTGGCGAGATCCAGAACTTCCTGAAGTAATACAAATGTTGCAGCATCAGTTCCCTTCTGTTCAGTCAAATGCAGCTGCCTACCTGCAGCACCTGTGCTTTGGAGATAATAAAATTAAAGGAGAGGTGGGTAATGTAATTTACTATTACAGTTGCTTGATATATTGTATTATATTTATTCTCCTGTTATGGTAAGATACCTAAAATATATGAGCAAACCTAAATTGAGACACATTGATAGGAGTAGAGTAGCAATACCATAGGGTAAACAAAAATGTAATGTATAGTCTTTAAATAGCTTAAGTTGGGATTCATCCATTCTCACCTGTTGAAGAGTAAAGCAACAATAATATGGGATCAAGAATTTTCGACTTTTTTGTTAAAAGATGTATTGATAAGTATTGATAACCTGCCCCCACCCTACCTCCTCAATAATTTTTTGTGAGCAACAAATCCATTCTATTTTTGGTCTGCCAAATTCAGATTTTGTTGCTTTTGGACCCCCCCCCCCCCCTTTTTTTTTTAATGCAACTTTTACTGGTTGATAAGAAAACACACTTAAAAGGTGAACAGTCTACACCCAAACTGCTATAGCTAAATGTAGTAATTTTTAAAACATTTATTGGTTAAAAATGCTCAGGAAATGTATAGACAAAATCCATAAACAAGAAGCTCTACATGCAAATTACCATAGATAATATATATGTTACTACAGGCAATGTGTGTACAGTACAACATGGTTGACCAGCCTGCAGTGCTAGGCAGGTGTGAAAATAGACTAATAACACTTCTATTTCTGATAGCATTCCTAATTTAATTTACACCATTTTTGCACAAATTTCTAAAACTTTTGCACAGTACTGTATTCTAGACATGTGCAGAACTGAAAAAATGTATTTCGTTTAGTTTCGGATATATTTATAGTAGTTTAGTATAGTATAGTAGTTATGTTACTAATTTTCTTTGGCTTTGGAATTAGTTTAGTGTTACTTTGGAATTAATTTATTTTCGCTTTGTTTTTGTTAAATTGCGTTTCGAATTCGGATCGGACGAAAAATGATTGACCAGTTCGAATTCTGTGTGAAGAATAGCTGGTTGTTAAGCAGCGACTCGAGAAGCCGGCTGCCACGTCCTTAACAACTGATTACTCATCAGCTCTCAGCGGGCTTTCCCACTGACAGCTGAAATGTAAACAAAACAATGCCGGCAGTAGAGAAATCTGAAAAAACAGTGTGGGGTCCCTCTCTCAATTCATACTAGGCCATTCGAGTCTGATATGGATTCTAAAGGGAATCTCACGCCAAAAAAATTAAAAAACAAATGCTGTGCACCCCCCCCCCCAAAATCCATACCGAACCCTTATCCGTGCATGCAGCCTGGCAGACCAGGAAAGGAGGGGTGAGCGAGCGCCTCCTGAGCCGTGCCAGACCACATGTCCTCAACATGGGGGGGTGCTTTGGCTCATGTTGATTGGGACAAGGGTCTCTTCCACACAACCCTTTCAAACTTCAGCCTCGTCGAACGCTCCCCGAGGACTGCCTGCTCCTCCATCTGACATTTCTTAAATAGCTAAGGGGTGGAGTAATCCGATGACGTTAGTGGGTGACCCCACCCCCTTGTGACATCACTGACCAAGGCATGCTGGATTGATGACTGTCTATATTCACTTTTTACCCATTTCACCCCCTTTTCACATAGGGGAGACTGGGATCTGGGGGCCTCCTTGTTAAAGCACCCCCATGTTAAGGGCATGTGGCCTGGTATGGTTCACAAAAGGGGGGGCCCTCGCTCTTCCCCCTTTCCGGGCTTGCCAAGTTGCATGCTCGGATAAGGGTCTGGTATCAATTTTGGGGGACCCCATGCATTTTTTTTTCTATTGCTGGCATTGTTTTGTTTACATGTCAGCTGTCAGTGGGGAAGCTGATGAGTCATTTGTTGTTAACGACGTGGCAGCCTGCTGCTTAACAACCAGCTATTCTTCACACAGAATTCGAATCGGTCGATTATTTGGAATTCGTTAGAAAGCGAATAAACAAAATGAATTTGAAAGAATTTCAATTAAATTTGTTACTCTCTCATCCATGTCTTCCATGTCTTTTATGGACCTTGCTTTGCGCACTGGTCCAAATCATTTGGTGGAGGGGGGAATATGGTGTGTGGTTGGGCTTGGCCCCTTAGTTCCAGTGAAGAGGACTCTTAAGGCATAAGCGTATCAAGACATTTTGGACAATTTCATGCTCCCCAATTTGTGGGAACAGTTTAAGAATGACCCCTTCCTGTTCCAACATGACTGCCCACCAGCGCACAAAGCAAGGTCCACAAAAGACACGGATGAGTCCTGACCTGAACCCAAAAGAACACCTTTGGGATGAATTAGAGCGGAGACTGCGAGCAAGGCCTTCTCATCCACCTCAGTGCCTGACCTCACAAATGCACTTCTGGAAGAATGGTCAAACATTCCCATAGACACACTCCCAGAAGAGTTGAAGCAGTTATAGCTGCAAAGGGTGGGCCAACTCAATATTGAACCCTACAGGCTAAGACTGGGATGCCAATAAAGTTCATGTGCGTGTAAAGGCAGGTGCCCCAATACTTTTGATAATATAGTGTATTACAGGGCCACCATCGGGGGGGGACTGCCGATACAACTGTAAGGAGCCCTGGGGCCCGAAGGGTCCGTCTGGGCCAGAAGAAGGCAGGAGCTGGTGAAGGGGAGCCGTGTTGTGCACTGCAGAAACGATCTCGGCAGCTTCTGCTGCTCTGTGTCATTGAGCTCAGACATCAAGCTCCTTGCTGCCACCTCTGGCTACTATATTCACGTGCACCCCTCGTTTGAGCTGCCTGTACTGTGTTATGTAGTGTGATCGGCTCCCCTGTGTCAGCAACATGTCAGCTTTGTGAAAACAAGAGCTGGGACTAGGTAGGAAGATCTCCCCTTTATAAGTAGGGGCTGTGAAGAAAGGGAGGGGGGCGGTTTGTGTATTTACTGATTTGTGTATGTGGGGGGCTGACATATATACAGGTGTGAAGGGGGCTGATTATAATAGATATATATATATATATAGAGAGAGAGAGAGAGAGAGAGAGAGAGCTATCTCTCTCTCTCTCTCTCTCTCTCTCTCTCTCTATATATATATATATATATACATACAGGATTGGGGGGTGAGTGCGTACAGGTGGTGGCCGGTGTGCAGATTCGGTGGCATGGCCCGTGGGCAGGCCCTGGGGAATGTTGGTGGTCAGGCTCGGGGGGCCCAGGCCTAAAGCTGTGTAAGGGGCCTAAAAATTTCTGATGGCTGCCCTTAGTGTATAACCAATTCAGCTCTGCGGGCATACTATGTATGTCCAAAGAGTGAACCTTTAATCACATGCAGATAGCTGCAGCAGCATTGTTCTGGGGGTTTAATAAATTTTATTGCCAACAATCAAGAGTTTTACATGTATGCGTAAAATAAAAAAAATTGCTCTGGCGCGGAACTGGATATAGTTATATGTATATAAAATGCACTTTTTATCTTTCAAAAACTGTTTACCAGTGCTAAACCTTTCATCCAATTTCTTAATTGCTGCATTTGTACATTTCAAAAGCCAGTATAAAGAAATAGTAGTGGTTAAAAAAACCCCCAAAAAAACAGCATTCGTGGGTTTAACTAATCTTTTTTTTTTTTTCTAATACTTTTATAAGTATAATTGGTTAGGAGGTATGTCTGATACCATAGTTCAGCAAGCCCTGCGTGAATTTTGATGGGGACAAGTGTCATTTGTTATTTATAGAATCCTCTGGGGAATTTACCACTCTTTGTATTATTCTGGTGATAGATCTTTAACCACTTCAGCCCTGAAAGGTTTTACCCCCTTCCTGACCAGAGCACTTTCTACAATTTGGCACTGCGCTGCTTTGACTGGTAATTGCGCAGTCATGCAATGCTGTACCCAAAGTAAATTTGCGTTCTTTTTTTCCCCACAAATAGAGCTTTCTTTTGGTGTTATTTGATCACCTTTGTGGTTTTTATTTTTTGCGATCTTCTATTTTTTGTTATAAAAAAAATCCAATAAACTCAATTTTAGTCATACATTTAGGCCAAAATGTATTCAGTCACATGTCTTTGGTAAAAAAAAATGTCAATAAGCATATATTTATTAGTTTGTGCAAAAGTTATAGCATCTACAAACTAGGGTACATTTTCTGGAATTTATGCAGCTTTTAGTTTATGACTATGCCTATCTCATTTCTTGAGGTGCTAAAATGTCATGGCAGTACAACCCCCCCCCCCCTCAAATAACCCCATTTTGGAAAGCAGACACCCAAAGGAAATTGCTGAGAGGCATGTTGAGCCCATGGAATATTTTATTTTTTTGTCACAAGTGACTGAAAAAGGACAAAAAAAAAATAAAAAATAAATTACACAAATGGGCTGATTTACAAAGCATTTGCGCCATGAGTTGCGGCGCACGCCAATGCACAAATTACATTTTCATATTTACAAAACATATGCGCCGGTAACACAGCGCAATTTCCCATTTACTATTCTCTTCCCGGCGCACGGGAAGAGGCAATTGGTATGCCACTATGGACATTCCGCACAGCATCTTTAACTTAAAATTTAAACAAGCTGGAATTGCCAATATTATGGGGGTGATGTGAGGAAGTATGGTACTAACTGCCCAAGTCACAAATATACCCAAAATAGAATGAAAAAGTAACTTTCTCTGAAAAAGCCAGCTACGCCGGCAAATACATTTAGAGCTACGGGAGGTCAATTTATGCACTGCGCATGCTCAAACGGCATTTGCGCTTATTCAAATGCGTTGGTTCAGTGCGCCAGCAAAATCTTAGTAAATGTCAAGCAACGTAATTGCATTTGCATAGGTTGAACGGGCGCACATCTACATTTTTTTTTTTTTTTTTTTTTTTTAACACCGGTTCACTTCGCGGCTATAATGAAATGTCGGTCCGGCAATACACATAAAAGTTAATTGATAAAAACAGCATTAAGAAAAAAACAAAATTAAGAAAAAAAAATGGGTGGGGTTCCCCCGAAATTCAATACCAAGCCCTTCCAGGTCTGGTATGGATATTAAGGGGAACCCCACGCCAAAAATATTTTAAAAATATGGCGTGGGGGTGCCCCTCAAAATCCATACCAGGCCCTTCAGGTCTGGTATGGATTTTAAGGGGAACTCCGCGCTAAAATTTAAAAACAAAATGGTGTGGGGTCCCCCTAAAAATCCAACCAGACCCTTATCCAAGCACGCAACCTGGCAGGCCACAGGAAAAGAGGGGGGGACGAGAGAGCGCCCCCCCTTCTGAACCGTACCAGGCCACATGCCCTCAACATTGGGAGGGTGCTTTGGGGTCCCCCCAAAGCACCTTATCCCCATGTTGATGAGGACAAGGGCCTCATCCCCACAACCCTTGCCCGGTGGTTGTGGGGGTCTGCGGGCAGGGGGCTTATCAGAATCTGGAAGCCCCCTTTAACAAGAACGGTGTTCTCGTCCGGCATCTTCCTCCGCGGTGTCTTCTTCCCCACTTCGTTCTCCATGATGGGAGGCTCCAGCTGTGTGACGCTTCTTGTCTTCTGACACTTCTTAAATAGTGGAGGACGGGGCCACCCGGTGACCCCGTCCCCTCTGAAATGCGGTTCCATTATATAAGTGTCAGAAGAGAAGCGTCACACAGGGGGAGCCTCCCATCATGGATGCAGAGCGGCCCGAGAACTAAGCCGGAAAGAAGGTGCCGGACAAGAACACTGGAGCAAGAACCCGAAGATCGGAGGAAGAAGCAGAGGAAGAAGATGATGGAGGAAGAAACCGAAGGATTAAGGAAGGAAGAAGACCCGAAGATGGAAAGAAGAGACTTTAAATAAAGGAATTGTCAAAAACTGTCTTGTCATTTTTAACATTTTTGACACTTTTTTGTGAAATGGTAGGGGTACTTTTGTACCCCCTTACCATTTCACACAGGGGGGGGGCCGAGATCTGGGGGTCCCCTTGTCAACCACCAAGGGTTGTGGGGATGAGGCCCTTGTCCTCATCAGCATGGGGACAAGGTGCATTGGGGGGACCCCAAAGCACCCTCCCAATGTTGAGGGCATGTGTCCTGGTACGGTTCAGGTGGGGGGGCGCTCTCTCGTCCCCCCTCTTTTCATGCGGCCTGCCAGGTTGCGTGCTCGGATAAGGGTCTAGTATGGATTTTTGGGGGGACCTCCACGCCATTTTTTTTAAATTTTGGCATGGGGTTCCCCTTAAAATCCATGCTAGACCTGAAGGGGCCTGGTATGGATTTTGAGGGGGACCCTCACGCCATTTTTTTTTATTATTTTGGCGTGGGGTTCCCCTTAAAATCCATACCAGACCTGAAGGGCCTGGTATGGATTTTGAGGGGGACCCCATGCCGTTTGTTTTTATTTTGGCGTGGGATTCCCCAGACCTGAAGGGCCTGGTGTGGAATTTCGGGGGAACCCCACACATTTTTTTTTCTTAATTTTGTTTTGTTTTTCTTAAATGCTGTTTTTATCAATGAACTTTTATGTGTATTGCCAGACCGACATTTCATTATAGCCGCGAGTAGTTTTAAACAACTTTTATTCCTTAAGGGCCAGTTCACACCACATGCAGTCCAGTGCGATTTTTTTCTGCATCAAAAACGCATGGAAAGTAGGTTATATGGTTTTCAATGGCATAGTTCACAGCAGTGCTTGCAGTTCCAGTGCGTTTCCAGTTCCCAAAAAAAAGTAGAACATGCTGCATTTTGTATGCACTGGACTGTACTGAAACGCTGTAAAATGCATCAAAAACACACTGAAACGCACCTAAATGCACCAAAAAAGCACTGCAACACACTTGTCCTTATTTAAGGTTAAGAAAAAAAGAGGGGGGAAAAAAGCACAGGACTGCATCAAAAACTCACTAACCTTAAATAAGGACAAGTGCGTTCCAGTGCGTTTTTGATGGGTTTTACAGCTTTCCAGTACAGTCCAGTGCAGAAAAAATGCAGCACGTTCTACTTTTTTTTTCTGGAACTGGAACGCACTGGAAATGCAAGCACTGGTGTGAACTATGCCATTGAAAACCATATAACCGACTTTCCATGCATTTTTGATGCATAAAATATGCACTGGACTGCATTGGTGTGAAATGGCCCTTAAGCAATTTGGCATATTTAAAGGCATTTCTCCTTGTTTCTTTTTTGGGATTGTCCAATTGATATATGTCCCTTAGGGTGGGACCTGGGCCCCATACCCATTTTAAGGCCAATAACTAGAAGATAAGCCAGCCAAGTGGGGACTAGTAAAATTACCAAGTCAGTTCCCTTAGACTGCAATTGTATTTGTTGTATAACTTTTGCACATGTTAGGCTCTTTAGTTGCCCCCCTGGACTGGGGGGTGTTTTGTCCCATCTGTAATTTTGGTGCATGCTGGATGATGTACTTAATTTTGGACAGGAGGGTGGCTTATTTTGTGCTAGCTGCATTTGGGTTGTTCTGGGCATGCTCAGGGACTTTGGTTTTTTTGGCGGTGCTTTTTGTTTGTGAACAGCACTTGGATGTTTCTGGGCATGCTCAGAGTGTGTTTTTTGGGTTAGTAATTTAAGGACATCCTTAACCACTTCAGCCCCGGAAGGATTTACCCCCTTCCTGACCAGAGCACTTTTTACAATTTGGCACTGCGTCGCTTTAACTGCTAATTGCGCGGTCATGCAATGCTGCACCCAAACGAAATTTGCATCTTTTTCTTCCCACAAATAGAGCTTTCTTTTGATGGTATTTGATCACCTCTGCCGTTTTTATTTTTTGCGCTATAAATGGAAAAAGACCGAAAATTTTGAAAAAAAATGATATTTTCTAATTTTTGTTATAAAAAAAATCCAATAAACTCAATTTTAGTCATACATTTAGGCCAAAATGTATTCAGCCACATGTCTTTCGTAAAAAAAAAGTCAATAAGCGTATATTTATTGGTTTGCGCAAAAGTTATAGAGTCTACAAACTAGGGTACATTTTCTGGAATTTACACAGCTTTTAGTTTATGACTGCCTATGTCATTTCTTGAGGTGCTAAAATGGCAGGGCAGTACAAACCCCCCCCCCCAAATGACCCCATTTTGGAAAGTAGACACCCCAAGGAAATTGCTCAGAGGCATGTTGAGCCCATTGAATATTTATTTTTTTGTCCTAAGTGATTGAATAATGACAAAAAAAAAAATTTACAAAAAGTTGTCACTAAATGATATATTGCTCACACAGGCCATGGGCATATGTGGAATTGCACCCCAAAATACATTCTGCTGATTCTCCTGAGTACGGGGATACCACATGTGTGGGACTTTTTGGGAGCCTAGCCACGTACGGGGCCCCGAAAACCAAGCACCGCCTTCAGGATTTCTAAGGGCGTAAAGTTTTGATTTCACTCCTCACTACCTATCACAGTTTTGAAGGCCATAAAATGCCCAGATGGCACAAACCCCCCCAAATGACCCCATTTTGGAAAGTAGACACCCCAGGCTATTTGCTGAGAGGCATGTTGAGTCCATTTATATTTTGACACAAGTTGCGGGAAAGTGACAATTTTTTTTTTTTTGCACAAAGTTGTCACTAAATGATATATTGCTCAAACATGCCATGGGCATATGTGGAATTACACCCCAAAATACATTCTGCTGCTTCTCCTGAGTACGGGGATACCACATGTGTGGGACTTTTTGGGAGCCTAGCTTCATACGGGGCCCCGAAATCCAATCATCGCCTTCAGGATTTCTAAGGGCGTAAATTTTTGATTTCACTCCTCACTACCTATCACAGTTTCGAAGGCCATAAAATGCCAAGATAGCACAAAACCCCCCAAAATGACCCCATTTTGGAAAGTAGACACCCCAAGCTATTTGCTGAGAGGCATGGTGAGTATTTTGCAGGTCTCATTTGTTTTTGAAAATGAAGAAAGACAAGAAAAATGTATTTTTTTTTTCTTTTTTCAATTTTCAAAAGTTTGTGACAAAAAGTGAGGTCTGCAAAATACTCACTATACCTCTCAGCAAATAGCTTGGTGTGTCTATTTTCCAAAATGGGGTCATTTGGGGTTGTGCCATCTGGGCATTCCATGGCCCCCGAAACTGTGATAGGCAGTGAAGAGTGAAATCAAAAATTTACGCCCTTAGAAAGCCTGAAGGCGATGCTTGGTTTTCGGGGTCCCATAAGTGGCCAGGCTCCCAAAAAGTCTCACACATGTGGTATCCCCGTACTCAGGAGAAGCAACAGAATGTATTTTGTAGTGTAATTTCACATATTCCCATGGCATGTTTGAGCAATATATCATTTAGTGACAACTTTGTGCAAAAAAAAAAAAATTTGTTTTTTTGCCCGCAACTTGTGTCACAATATAAAATATTCCATGGACTCGGCATGCCTCTCAGCAAATAGCTTGGGGTGTCTACTTTCCAAAATGGGGTCATTTGGGGGGGTTTTGAACTGTCCTGGCATTTTATGCACAACATTTAGAAGCTTATGTCACACATCACCCACTCTTCTAACCACTTGAAGATAAAGCCCTTTCTGACACTTTTTGTTTACATGAAAAAATTTTTTTTTTTTGCAAGAAAATTACTTTGAACCCCCAAACATTATATATTTTTTTAAAGCAAATGCCCTACAGATTAAAATGGTGGGTGTTTCATTTTTTTTTTCACACAGTATTTGCGCAGCAATTTTTCAAACGCATTTTTGGGGAAAAAACACACTTTTTAAAAAATTTTAATGCACTAAAACACACTATATTGCCCAAATGTTTGATGAAATAAAAAAGATGATCTTAGGCCGAGTACATGGATACCAAACATGACATGCTTTAAAATTGCGCACAAACGTGCAGTGGCGACAAACTAAATACATTTTTAAAAGCATTTAAAAGCCTTTACAGGTTACCACTTTAGATTTACAGAGGAGGTCTACTGCTAAAATTACTGCCCTCGATCTGACCTTCGCGGTGATACCTCACATGCATGGTGCAATTGCTGTTTACATTTGACGCCAGACCGACGCTTGTGTTCGCCTTTGCGCAAGAGCAGGGGGGGACAGGGGTGCTTTTTTTTTTTTTTTTTTTTTTCATTTTTTTTCCTTTCATTTTTATTTTTTTTTAAATCATTTTTATTGTTATCTCAGGGAATGTATATATCCCCTATGATAGCAATAGGTAGTGACAGGTACTCTCTTTTGAAAAAATTGGGGTCTTTTAGACCCTAGATCTCTCCTCTGCCTTCAAAGCATCTGACCACACCAAGATCAGTGTGATAAAATGCTTTCCCAATTTCCCAATGGCGCTGTTTACATCCGGTGAAATCTAAGTCATGAAATGCTCGTAGCTTCCGGTTTCTTAGGCCATAGAGATGTTTGGAGCCATTCTGGTCTCTGATCAGCTCTATGGTCAGCTGGCTGAATCACCGGCTGCATTTTCAGGTTCCCTGTTGGGACAAGAGAGCCAGAGAAAAACATGGAAGACGGTGGGGGGGGGCATTCCCTCCCACTGCTTGTAAAAGCAGTCTAGAGGCTAATTAGCTGCTAGGATTGCTTTTACATGAAAGCCGACCGCTGGCTGAAAAGAATGGTACCAAGATGTATAAATACCTAAACAAATACCTAAACCTGCAGGCATCATTCTGGTATAACCACTCAAAGTCCAGCAACATACCAGTACGTTGCTGGTCCTTGTTGGGCATATATTGTAAACTTTTTTTTCATGCAGCCTGTGGGCTGAACGAAAAAAAGATATTGATCTATATGCCCACCATTAGAATACCTCCCTTCATCCACCCACTTCTAATGATGGGCATACATGCACCGTTTATATATGCCGAAGCATGGGGGCATCCTCCCGCAAAAGGCAGGAGCAAATCGCTCCTCCACCCACTGCTGCCCCCACGCTTCGGCATATATGCTGAAGTATGTAACTGTGGTGGTGAAATCACCTCCGACAGCGCTGGAGTCACGGCTTTATGTATCGTGGGAGCAAACGCTGTTGCTGTCAAGATAAATAAATTCGCGCTGCAACTGAATGGCGTACCTGCTAAGCAAATGATGGTTAACAAAAACAAAGTAACATTACAGTATAACAGTAATACTTACCATACTTGCAAAGCAAATACAAAAAAAAACATAGTAAAAAATAAAACATTTAACGCAACCTGTGCCTAAAATATATATATGCCGAAGCATGGGGGCATCCTCCCGCAAAAGGCAGGAGCAAATCGCTCCTCCACCCACTGCTGCCCCCACGCTTTGGCATATATGCTGAAGTATGTAACTGTGGAGTCAGCGCTGGAGTCACGGCTTTATGTATCGTGGGAGCAAACACTGTTGCTGTCAAGATAAATAAATCCGCGCTGCAGCTGAATGGCGTACCTGAAAACAAAAAAATGGTTAAAACACAGTAAACTATAAAAAAATTACATACCTGAAAAGCAAACATGATAAAACATAACAATAAAACATAACAGAAAAACATTGCAGAATAGAATACAGTAAAAAAGAGCAGAACAATAGAGAGAAAATAGAGAGAGAGAGAGAACAATAAAACGACAACTATTTTTGTTTTTTTGGGGTTTTTTTGTGTGTTTTTTTTTATTTTTTTTTTATAACTGTAACCTTTAAAACTGTAACGGTTCCAGGTTTGGGTCTCTCAAAATGCGATGGCATCTTGGGAGACCCTGTGAAAGTGTGTCCTAGTCTGTGCAGTGCTGTACCCTACGCTAAAACTCAACTAGTGTATGGTAGCGCTCAAAACATTCACCAATGCAAAGACCAGGATTGCCAGGACAGGAGGGACAATAATACCGGGTGTCACGCCTATATCCGCGCTTTCTGCAGACACAACATTTTCTTTGGGGGGCTCATTGGGTAGGGGTACTTGGGAGGACATAAGGAAAATGCCTCCCATGCAGCCTGCTTACTGCATCTGGTTGGGGAAGGTGAGGTGGAGCACCGTCTGGATACAGAAGGGCTCTGACGATCTCTTCCTGGAATTTAAAGAAGGATCCAGTCTGTCCTGAAGCTCTGTATAGCACATGAGCGTTCAGCAAAGCCAATTGAAATAATTATACAGACACTTTTTTGTACCAGCGTCTGGCCTTACGGGCAACTAGGTACGGCGCCAACAACTGGTCGTTGAGGTCCACCCCTCCCATGTTAAGGTTATATTCGTGGACACAGAGGGGTTTCTCCACAACACCAGTCGCCGTAGTAATTTGGACCGTCGTGTCTGCATGAAGGGAGGTAAGAACGAAAACATTCTTATTGTCCCTCCACTTCATAGCGAGCAAATTATTACACTGCAAGCAGGCTTTCTCCCCCAGCCTAA
The DNA here is from genome assembly GCF_042186555.1 of Aquarana catesbeiana. Classification (NCBI taxonomy): domain Eukaryota; kingdom Metazoa; phylum Chordata; class Amphibia; order Anura; family Ranidae; genus Aquarana; species Aquarana catesbeiana. The sequence goes on along the minus strand of NC_133328.1, from coordinate 249,855,409 downwards.
GACGGGAATCTACAAGCCGCTGGGGAAAGCCCTGGCGATTAGGTCGCACGGTGCCACATGCTCCAATTTGATGATCAAAAAGGTGACTAAAAAGTGCCACGCTCGTGTAATAATTGTCCACATATAAATGGTACCCCTTTCCGAATAAGGGTGACACCAAGTCCCACACTATCTTGCCAGCGCTTCCTATGTAGTCAGGGCAGTTTGTCGGCTCTACGTGACTATCTTTGCCCTCGTAAACCATAAATCTACATGTATAGCCTGCGGCCCTGTCACAGAGCTTATACATCTTGACCCCGTATCTGGCACGCTTGCTGGGAAGGTACTGTTTGAATGACAAGCGGCCAGAAAATTTAATCAGGGACTCATCAACGCAGACAACTTGATGGGGAGTAAACAAGTCTGCAAAACGCTGGTTGAAGTGGTTTATGAGGGGCCGAATTTTGTAGAGCCGATCGTATTCAGGGTCTCCATGAGGACGACAGAGTTCATTGTCATTGAAGTGCATGAACCTCAAAATCTGCTCGTATCGTGCCCTGGCCATGGAAGCAGAGAACACGGGCATATGGTAAATTGGGTCAGTGGACCAATATGACCGCAACTCACTCTTTTTATTTATGCCCATGTTGAGGGAAAGGCCCAGAAATATCTTAAATTCGGTGACTGTAATTGGTCTCCAATCTCTGGCAAGGGAGGATTGGGGATTAGCGGCGATGTGTTGCCCAGCGTATAAATTGCTTTGGTACACAATAGATCTATAGAGATCTTCGGTGAAAAACAGTGAATAAAAATCCAGTGGCGTAAAATCAACTGTTTCCACCTGAATTCCGGGTTGGCCAGTGAATGGGGGAAGTACAGGTGCTGCAGAAGTGGTTCCCAATTCGGATTGACGAATGCAGCAGGAAGGGCACTATGGGCACGACGGGCCTGTGTTTGTCTTCTTGGTGGCAGCAGGACACTATTAGTGCTTGCCACCTCACCAGCTTGAACTGCACTTATGGGACTCACCACGTCACCACGTGATACTGCAGTGCTGGATGTACGACCAGGGTGTACTAGGCCGCTGGTGCTTGCCAGTTCACCAAAAGGAATAGCGGCGCTAGTACTTCTCTGCTCCATACGAGGGACCTGCGGTTCTTGCACTTCAAGGACAGAAGAAGAAGATTGGGGTCTGGTACGCCTGACCTTAGCAGGGACCACAACTCCGTCGTCAGAGCTATCTGTCATGGAGCCGCTGTCCTCTACAGGTTTGTATTCTGAGCCTGAATCTGACAGATGAGTGACTTCCTCTTCACTATCTGTCATGCTCAGAAATGTGTAGGCCTCTTCACTAGTGTACCTTCGATTTGCCATTTTGGGCTCTAAATTTAGGGATACACTAGTGAGACTCACAGGCAAAAAAGCTTCTGACTGTCAGCGGCTGTATCAAAACGCTACCAAAAAACTGTTAGCGATCGCAGGGATCAGGCCTGACTCTGCGAACGCTGCAGTTATGTGTTCTTAGTGTTTTGTAAGTGTCAGTGATTGATCGATACTGCACTTGGGTGGGCTGGGCTGGGCCGAGGGGCAAAACACAGGTGCTAGCAGGTATCTGGGCTGATCCCGCTAACACTGCGTTTTTTTGGGGGACCCTAAACTGCTGGGGAGTATAGATCTGATCGGATCAGATATTGATCCGTTCAGATACTATAGCACTAAGGGAGGTGTATGCTGCGTGCGTGGTGCTAACCTGATGCTGCCTGGGGCGACACAGACCTTATCTGACCCTAAAAACTTAACTTATATCACCGCCAGGCAATCAGGGGGTTAAACCTTTATAAGTTAATAAATGGCTGGTGCCCTAAAACTATAATAAACTATAATAAACTATAAAAAACAAACTAACTAACCAGCGTCACCCGTAACAATTATATGGTGATCACTGGTGAAAGGGTTAACTAGGGGGCAATCAGGGGGTTAAAACCATTAGTAGGTAGTATATAGGGGTCCCTGTCGTTATAAAACACTGATGGCGAACCTATATACTTACCTCCCTAACTAGCGTCACCTGTGTCACTAATACAGCGATCAGAAAAACGATCGCTTAGTGACACTGGCGACGGGGGGTGATCACGGGGTTAAAACTTTGTTAGGGGGGTACCCTAGACCTAAAGGGGGGTACCCCAGACCTAAAGGTGGCTAACCCTAACTGCTCTAACACTTATAACTGTCACAAACTGACACCAATGCAATAATCATAAAAAAAACTGCTTTTGGTGTCAGTGTGACAGGGGGTACAGGGGGGTGATCAGGGGGTGACTGGGGGGTGATGGGGGGGTGACAAGTGTGCCTGCGTGTTCGACTGTTAGTGCAGTGTTGGTGCAAACTTACTTGGATGTCTTCTCTCGGCGCCGAAACGAAAAGACCGGCTCGAGGAGAGTGACATCACTTCCTCCGCTTCTGTTTACATTACAGAAGCCGAGGAAGCCTGTCATTGGCCAGGAGCGATCGCGAGGGGGGAGCCACGAATGAGTGGCCTCCCCCTCACCTTTGATCGCCCCTGACCTGAATCTGACCGCCGCAGGCACCGGGGGGGGGTCCGATCGGACCCCACACCCACGGGCAGGCAAGGACGTACCTGTAAGTCCTTTTGCCTGCCCGTGCCATTCTGCCGACGTACATCGTCGTGCGGCGGTCGCCAACTGGTTAACAGGTGTACCAACTTTGAAGTTCTCTCTACATTGGGTGAACTTGCATTTTGTGTGTTTCATGGACTGTCCATGTGTTTGCAATTGCTTCATTAGCACACAAACCTATGTTATATAAAGTTTGCAGATCGCATTCTTTACTTTGCCCTGAAAAGAGCCAAGATTGTGGGGGGACAAGAGATTACATTTGGGTGTCCTTATCGAGTTTCTAACACATGTATTTTGTTTGTTATGTTGTTGCAAAACAGATGTGTTTTTATGCAATTTATTTGTTACTTTGGTTTGTTGGATTTTTTTGGGTGGTGGTTATTTTACCATGAAATCTTTTTTATGTTGGCAATTTTTGTTGTTTTTACGTTGTTCACTTTGATTTAACTGTCTGTGCTGCATTATTTTTAAAATTCTTTCTCAAGATGTTGTGCCTAATGTTGTTTTAATCCTTAATAGATGTACATTTGTGGGTACACTCCTTTTATCTCCTGTTAATTTACACTGCAAAAGGGTCAAACCTCAAACATATTCTGTTAGTGTCTCAAATTAACATACATGTGTGTATTTTGCTTTTCTTGCTTCTTTTCCAAGTCTTGTTTTTTTTGGGGGCCAATACAATTTACAATTGTTTAAAATGTTTTGTTTTATGTGTGTAATTTTCATGCAATGCATTTCCCAGCTGCAGCTTAACTAGGCTGATTGACATGTCTTAGACAAATCCCCTTTTTTAGTTTTAAGTTATTTTCCTGGTGCCTTCATGGTAGCACATGCATGGATTGTGCGTATGCTGCTATGGATAGTGGCCAGGAAAGTAACATTTAAGAGTGGTAAGTATTCAATTTTCTTTTTGAGCAGTGGTTTTCAGCCTCAGTTCTCAAGTACCCCCCCCCCCATTGACTTTGATTTAAAGCACCTGTGCAAGATGAAGGAAAACCTGCAGACATGGCCTGTTGGGGGGTACTTGAGGACAGGGTTGAGAAGCACTGATTTAGAGCACTGAACTAAAATCAAGGTGAGGACAATCCTATTCTAATTGTGGACATTTGAGGGAAATCAAGAATTTTTTTTTTTTGTTTATTTTTTTATTTTTTTTTAAGGTTGGGCTTTGTGTCCCTTTTTCTTAAAATTGGCTTTACTTCCTGTCACATAGCCAAACAGGAAGTGAGAGTAAAACCCTAACAATATTTTTCCTTGGGGACACACAGGTCTATCTAACTAGTGTCCCCATTATGCAAATTGCACTCTAGCACTTTGTTGTGTACACCCCAAATTATTAGGTATTTTTGGGTTTATTAAAGGCAAATCCTTTCTGCAATACAAGTGTAGTTGATGAAAATCAGAGGGGAAGCACTGGTGATTTTATCATTCAATCATGCAGAGGCAAAGATGCTGTTTTTTTTTTTTCTTTTCCTTGCTTGTCCCCCTAGGATCTCCAGCAACTGCACTTCTAAGTGTACTTGTAGTGTAAAGTGGATTTACCTTTTAGTAAATAAACCCCAAGATACATAATAATTTGGGATGTACATGGCAAAATGCTAGAGTGCAATTTCCCGAATGGGAAAACTATTTAGATTGACCCGTGTGTCCCCAAGGACATACATTGGTAGGGTTTTACCCTCATTTCCTGTTTGGCTATGTGACAGGAAGTGAATAATTTTGAATGAGAAATTGGCAAAATTTGGGAGGTGTCTTCACCCTATCAGGGGTGTAGACATCTGACAAAACTTCTAATCCCTCTGCAGTCTATCCCCAAGCAAAATTAAGAAAGGATTTTAATTAGTTTAACTTTGCAAAGACACATTCCTAAGTTCAATTGTGATGCATGTTAATGGCCCATTTAAACCTTTAATAGAAAGTCATCAGTTGCCTTTGACTCTAAACATTATTTTTGGCCAGTCCTAGAAATCTGCATCTGTTTTTCTATTAACCACTTGGTGTCTGTGCTATAGCCAAACGACGGCCACAGCGTAGACCTGAATTTCTGGGAGGCTGTCATAGGACGTACTCCCCGTGTGCTCCCTGCAGGGCACACTCAGTCCCTGAGACTCAGGTGATCACAGATCAAAGTAAGGGCCGATCCCGGCCCCTTACCATGCGATTAGCTGTCAGCCAATGACAGCTGATCACATGATGTAAACTAAAGCTCAGTAATTGTTTATATTTTATCCTCACGCTGACAGCATGAGGATAAAAATAAACACTGATCACCGGCTTAGGTGCAAGGGACATTGGTCCCGAAGAGGCAATTCTGCCTCATCTGTGCCCGCCAGTACCACCTGCCAGTGCCACCTATCAATGCCCACCAGCGGTCCCAAGCAGTGCTGCCTATCAGTGCCGCCTCATCAGCGTACATCAGTAAAGGAGAAAAATTACCTGTTTGCAAAATTTAATATCAAAATATCCAAAAATATACAAAATTATTTATAAAAATCTGTCTTTTCTTTTTTTTGAACAAAAGAAAAAAAGCACAAAGGTGATCAGATACCACCAAAATAATGCTCTATTTGTGGGAACTTTAAAAAAAAAACAAAAAAAAAAACATTTGGCTAAGTATGACCGCGCAATTGTCATTCAAATGCATCAGCGCTGAAAATTGGTCTGGACAGCAGGGGGGTTTAAGTGCCCAGTAAGCAAGTGGTTAATTTCCATGACAAATATGGATTCAAATATGGATAATAAAGATGTGTGCCCGCTGTGTATACGGCATGTGCGCATGGGCGTAAGCAAGTTGCACACATATGAATGGTACTCATTGTAAATTATGGGGTAGAACTTGTGATGCAACTTTCCAGTCCCTAGTGGCATGACAAGTTGCAATAGTGGAAAACAAGCCGAAAAAGCACATTGTAAATCACGTAACTTTGGGGTTGAAATAGTGGAAAGAGAGCATTAGGCTAAAGCGTTAATAGGAAGATGCACTGTAAGAATTACTTCTAATTGTAGAAAATCAAACAGGCTCTTGCACTGAATCTAATTTATGAAAGATCTAACTGATTGACCAGTGTATGGTGACCTTTAAAGATATGAAAACTTGAATTTCTGGTGTTTAAGCCTCATATACACGATGGGACTTTGTACAAACTTTCCCGTGGATTTTTGTACAAAGGGTGTTGGCCTTATGGTTCTTTCACACGGACGTGTCCGTGTACGGAGCCCGCTCTGCTCAGCGGGGGATCGCTTCGTCGATCCCCGCTGAGCAGGCAGGTGATAGGTCTGTCTCTGCACACTGTGCAGGGACAGACCTGTCAGAGTGCCGCTCTCCTCTATAGGGGATCGGATGACGACGGACCGTAGAGTCCGTCGTCACCCGATCCGATCCTCAGACGGATGGAAAAATAGGTTTTTTTCGGATTGGAGTGGGTCAGATGTCAACGGACATGTCACCATTGACATCGGACCCTCCATAGAAGTCTATGGAGTGTCCGTTCAGGTCCGCAGGTCCGAGGCGGACCTGAAGGGTCCGTCCGTGTAAAAGGGGCCTTAGGCCCCTTTCACACTGGGGCGGTGCGGGCAGCAGCAGTAAAACGGCATTATTTTTAGGATGGGCAGGAGCGGTTTATACACCGCTCCATAGGTGCTGCTAGCAGGACTTTTTTTAGGCCCCTTTCACACTGGGGCATTTTTAGGCGCTACAGCGCTAAAAATAGTGTCTGAAAAACGCCCTAAAGAAGCGGCTTCATTCACTCCAGTGAGGGCTTTCACACTGGAGCGGTGCGCTGGCAGGGCGTCTCAAAAAGGCACACCGCTTCTTTGGAGCGGTGAACTCACCACTCCTCCCCATTGAAATCAATGGGGCAGCGCTGTGATACCTCCGGCAAAATGCCGCTCCAGCGGTGTTTTGTGGGTGGATTTAAACCCTTTTCGGCTACTAGCAGGGGGGTTAAAACCGCCCCTCTAGCAGCCGAATAACGCCGCTAAAACGACAGTAAAGCGGCGCTAAGAATAGCGCCGCTTTACTGCAGACGCCCCCACCGCCTCAGTGTGAAAGGGGCCTTACTGTCCTGCTAGTGCACCACTCCAGTGTGAAAGCACGATTCACACTGGAGTGAATGGAGCTACTTCTTTAGGGCATTTTTCAGGTGCTATTTTTAGCGCTATAGCACCTGAAAAACGCCCCGAGTGTGAAAGGGGCCTTAGGCCCCTTTCACACGGATGGATAGAATTGTGCTTTTAGCTGCGTTCTCTACCACAGCTAAACGCACACAATGCTTTCCTATGGCCCTATTCACACACTGCGTTTTGATTACATGTGGTTTGGTGCGGATAGAAAAAATAGAATTGACTGCATCCAGGAGCTATTTAGCGCAGCTATCCGCACATAACCGCAGGTAATCGCAGTGCACTATGTCAGCTGCAGATAGTTGTGCCAAGCTGGCTCGCTCATCGGGAAAGGAAAAATTTTTTTTTCCTTTCCCAATGAGCGACAAGCACTGGGATCCGACTTGGATCCCCGCCAATACCAGGCACTGTGGTATGAATCTTGAGGGAGAACTCCGCGCCAAATTTTACATAAAAAAACGACATGGGTTCCCCCTCCAAGAGCATACCAGGCCCTTCGGTCTGGTATGGATTTTAAGAGGAACCCCCTATGCCGAAAAAATGGCGTGGGGTCCCCCCAAAATCCATACCAGACCCTTATCCGAGCACGCAGCCCGGCCTGTCAGGAAAGGGGGTGGGGATGAGCGAGCGCACCCCCCTCCTGAGCCGTACAAGGCCGCATGCCCTCAACATGGGGGATGGGTGCTTTGGGGAAGGAGGGCACGCTGCGGCCCCCCCATCCCTAAGCACCTTGTCCCCATGTTGATGAGGACAAGGGCCTCTTCCCAACAACCCTGGCCGTTGGTTGTCCGGGTCTGCGGGCGGGGGGCTTATCAGAATCCGGGAGCCCCCTTTAATAAGCGGGCCCCTAGATCTCGGCCCCCCACCCTATGTGAATGAGTATGGGGTACATGGTACCCCTACCCATTCACCTGGGGTAAAAAAGTGTCAAGAAAAAAACACACTAGACAGGTTTTTAAAGTAATTTATTAGGCAGCTCCGGGGTCTTCTTCCGACTTTGGGGGTCTCTTCCCCACTCTCCAGCCTCTTCTCCACGCTCTCCGGATCTTCTCCCGGTCTCCGGTTCTTCTCCGCGCTGTCCGGCCTCTTCTCCTGGTGTCCGGTTCTTCTCCGCGCTCTCCGGTTCTTCTGCTCTTTTGCTAGTGGTGGCTCGGTCTTCTCCTGCTGTCCGGTTCTTCTGTCGCTGTCCGGTTCTTCTGCTGGTCTCCTCCGTTATCTTCTGCTCTTTTGCCGCTCTTTTGCTAGCGGTGGCCTTGTCTTCTCCCGCTGTCCGGTTCTTCTGTTGCTGTCCGGTTCCTCTGGCGCTCTCTGGTATCTTCTGCCGGACTCCCCCACTATCTTCTTCCAGCTCTTTTGCTAGCGGTGGCCCAGTCTTCTTCGGGGGCGGGGTCACCCGGTGACATCACATGGTGACCACGCCCCATGCCTATATAAGTCGCCGCACACCTCGCAGACGGCATTACAGTGGGAGAAAGCATCATGTCAACATCAGAAGATGAGAAGAGGGGAGAAGACGTTGAAGAAGACCAGGCCACTGCTAGCAAATGAGCTGGAAGAAGATAGCGGGGGAGTCTGGCAGAAGATACCGGAGAGCGACAGAAGAACCGGACAGCGGGAGAAGACCGGGCCACCGCTAGCAAAAGAGCGGCAAAAGAGCAGAAGATAGCGGAGGAGCCTGGCAGAAGAACTGGAGAGCGCGGAGAAGAACCGGACACCGGGAGAAGAGGCCGGACAGCGCAGAGAAGAACCGGAGACCGGGAGAAGATCCAGCTAGCATGGAGAAGAGGCTGGAGAGTGCGGAAGAGACCCCCGAAGTTGGAAGAAGACCCTCGGAGCTGCCTAATAAATTACTTTAAAAACCTGTCTAGTGTGTTTTTTTCTTGACACTTTTTTCCCCCAGGTGAATGGGTAGCGGTACCATGTACCCCATACTTATTCACATAGGGTGGGGGGCCGGGATCTGGGGGCCCCCTTATCAAAGGGGGCTCCCGGATTCTGATAAGTCCCCCACCCACAGACCCCGACAACTAACGGCCAGGGTTGTCGGGAAGAGGCCCTTGTCCTCATCAACACGGGGACAAGGTGCTTTGGGGTGGGGGGGGCGCAGCGCGCCCCCCTTCCCCAAAGCACCCATCCCCCATGTTGAGGGCATGCGGCCTGGTAAGGCTCAGGAGGGGGGGCGCTCGCTCGTCTCCACCCCCTTTCCTGACCGGCCAGGCTGCGTGCTCGGATAAGGGTCTGGTATGGATTTTGGGGCGACCCCCCCCCCATGCCGTTTTTTCGGCGTAGGGGGTACCCTTACAATCCATACCATACCAAAGGGCCTTGTATACCCCGGGAGAGGGAACCCATGCCAGTTTTTCTCGCGCTGCTTTAATAGGAAGATGTGTTTTTCCTATTGCAGCGAGCGCGAGATGTACCTCGCCGAGAACCAGCGCGATGGGATTGCGGTGGAAACATTCTTGTGGGCAGGTACTGCTGTGCGTGCACCGGTTCACACGCTCAATGAAGGATTTATCCAGCGTACCAATTAAGGTATGAACCGGCTCAGCACATTCATCTTAGTAAATGACCCCCCAAGTGTCACTAAATGATATATTGCTCAAACATGCCATGGTTATATGTGGAATTACACCCCAAAATACATTCTTCTGGTTCTCCTGAGTACGGGGATATTACATGTGTGGGACTTTTTGGCAGTCTAATCGCGTACAGGACCCCGAAAACCAATCACCGCTTTCAGGCTTTCTAAGGGCGTAAATTTTTCACTCCTCACTGACTATCACAGTTTCAGAGGCCATTTAATGCTCAGATAGCACAAAACCCCCTAAATGACCCCATTTTGGAAAGTAGACACCCCAAGCTATTTGCTGAGAGGCATGTTGAGTATTTTGCAGATCTCGCTTTTTGTCACAAAGTTTTGAAAATTGAAAAAAAAAATACATTTTTCTTTTCTTTCTTCATTTTCAAAAACAAATGAGAGCTGCAAAATACTCACCATGCCTCTTAGCAAATACCTCGGGGTGTCTACTTTCCCAAATGGGGTCATTTGGGGGATTTTGTGCTATCTGGCCTTTTCTGGGCCCCCGTAACTGTGATAGGTAGTGAGGAGTTAAATCACAATTTGACGACTTTAGTCTGAAGGCGGCGCTTGGTTGTTGGGGTCCTGTACGCGGCTAGGCTCGCAAAAAGCCTCACACATGTGGTATCCTTATACTCAGGAGAAGCAGCAAAATGTATTTTGGGGTACAATTATACATATAACCATGCCATGTTTGAACAATATATCATATAGTGACAACTTTTGTGTAAAAAAAGAAAAAAAACAAGTTTGTCATTTTCCTGAAACTTGTGGCAAAATATAAAATATTCCATGGACACAACATGCCTCTCAGCAAATAGCTTGAAGTGTCTACTTTCCAAAATGGGGTAATTTGTGTTTTTTTTTTTTTTGTTTTTTTTTTTTTGATATCTTGACATTTCATGGCCTCCGAAACTGTGATAGGTAGTGAGAAAGTGAAACCACCATTTTACGCCCTTTAGAAAGCCTGAAGTCCCCATACTCAGGAGAAGCAGCGGAATGTATTTTGGCGTGCAATTCCACATATGCCCATGGCATGTTTGAGCAATATATCATTTAGTGACAACTTTGTGCAAAAAGAAAAAAAAAAAAGTTGTGGCAAAATATAAAAGACTCAACATGCCTATCAGCAAATAGCTTGGGGTGTTTACTTTCTAAAAAGGGGTCATTGGGGGGGGGTTGAACTGTCCTGGCATTTTATGCACAACATTAGAAGCTTATGTCACACATCACCCACTCTTCTAACCACTTGAAGACAGAGCCCTTTCTGACACTTTGTTTAGATGAAAACATTTTTTTTTTTTGTTAGAACCTCCTAACATCATATATTTTTTAAAGCAATGTCCCTACAGATTAAAATGGTGGGTGTTGCAATTTTTTTTTCACACAGTATTTGCGCAGCGATTTTTCAAATGCAATTTTTTGGGAAAAAAAAACACTTTAAAATTTTAATGCACTAAAACACACTATATTGCCCAAATGTTTGATGAAATAAAAAAGGTGATCTTATGCCAAGTACATGGATACCAAACACGACATGCTTTACAAATTGCGCACAAACGTGCAGCGGCGACAAACTACATACATATTTAAAAGCCTTCACAGGTTACCATTTCAGATTTACAGAGGAGGTCTACTGCTAAAATTGCTGCCCTCGATCTGACCTTCACGGTGATACCTCACATGCATGGTGCAATTGCTGTTTACATATGACACCAGACTGGCGTTTACATGGGTGGGGTGGAGTGGGGGCTGTAGGGGTGCTTTAGCAATAGGTAGTGACAGGTACATCTGACCACACCAAAATCGGTGCGATACAATTTCCCAATGGCGCTGTTTATATCTGGCGAAACCGAAGTCATGAAATGCTTGTAGCATCCGGTTTCTTAGGCCATAGAGATGATTGGAGCCGTCTCTGATCAGCTCTATGGTCAGCTGGCGGAACCACTGGCTGCATTCTCTTTCCCTCCCACTGCTTGCAAAAGTAGTCTGGAGGCTAATTAGCCGCTAGGATTGCTTTTACATGAAAGCCGACCACTGGCTGAAAAAATGATACCAAGATGCCTAAACTTGCAGGCATCATTCTGGTATAACCACTCAAAGTCCAGCAACATACCAGTACGTTGTTGGGCATAAATTGTAATTTTTTTTTCATGCAGCCTGTGGGCTGAACAAAAAAAAGATTGAACGGTGGGTATGCCCACCATTAGAATACCGCCCTTCATCCACCAACTTCTAATGATGGGCATACATGCACCATTTTTATTTTAACTGTGGTGGTGAAATCACCTCCTACAGCGCTGGAGTCGCCGATTTTCATATCATGAGAGCAAATGCTGTTGCTGTCAAGATAAATAAATCAGCGCTGCAGCTGAATGGCGTACCTGAAAAGCAGAAAATGGTAACGATAAAACATTAACTCAATAAAACAACTTGATTTTTTAACGCAATCTGTGCCTAAAAAAATATGCCGAAGCATGGAGGCAATCCGCCCCTAATGTTAAGAGCAAATCGCTCCTTCACCCCTGCCCCCATGCTTCGGCATACAGTATCTCAGATGCACATGCTCAGTTTGGTGTGTATTGCTAAAGATGTTTTTTTCTTGGGAGGATGCATGTGATCAGCACAGGGCCAATCAGCACTGTCCAGGCAAAGGATCAGGGGTTTTACAGTCTCATAGGTCAGTCAATAAAACTCTTCCTACAAGCTTTAACCAATGCTTGGATGGACACTGATAGAAGTCACAAGACTGCTCTAACTGCTGATGAGAAAAGGTATTTACAGTATCTCACAAAAGTGAGTACACCCCCCACATTTTTGTAAATAGTTTATTCTGTGTTTTCATGTGACAACACTGAAGAAATGACACTTTGCTACAATGTAAAGTAGTGAGTGTACAGCTTGTATAACAGTGTAAATTTGCTGTCCCCTCAAAATAACTCAACACATTAATGTCTAAACAGCCATTACATAGTAGGTGAGGTTGAAAAAAGACACAAGTCCATCAAGTCCAGCCTGTGTGTGTGATTATATAAAAGTTAATCACCAATAAAGGAGTTAAATCTCCAATAAAGGAGGTCATTTTTAACCATTTTCAGACTTTATCATATTCCAAACTGTTCTTTAACAAAGACCAATTTTTCAGTTTACATGTTCACTAAATAGTTGCTGTTTGCCATTGTTCCATGTGCCATTAACCTCTTGCTATCCAACCTATGTATGTAAACATCCTGATGGGAAGTGGTTCATATCAAGATCATGGCTGCAACTGGTACTGTTTTTTTCAGCCGGTCAGTGGCTGTCATGTAAAAGTGATCCTGCTGTACATCCAGCCCCCCACCTGCAGCCTCCACCTGCAGTGGTTCCTGTTCTTTAATTCCTATGGGAGCCTAAAACCATGGTAAGTGCTCAGGATGGCTGTCCACAGAGGGACTGAGGATCTTCTGTTTGACTTCCCAGCAGTGCCAGTGCAAGGACTTTTGTGTACACAGGCTGCATTGTGGTGCCCCCCCCCCCCCCCCCAGTGTCCTCGCACCACCCCCTCCCCTCCAGCAGACAGCAGCTCTGTGTGAAGGATGGGACTCAATGCCTGTCTAAATCAGCTCTTTCATTAGAATCCGTAGAGTTCCCCTTTTCTAAATTAGCTCTTTCATCAGAATCCGCAGAGTTCCCCTTTACACTGTAAGGGGGAACTCTGATAAAAGAGGGCACTAGGCACCATGATTTAAAGAGGAAGTAAACTCCTCTGATGTTTTTGTACCTATAGATACTGTAATTATCTCCTAAACTTGCACTGCTTAGGGGATATTCACTGTATACTGCCCCGATTACATCATTGGCACGTCCGTATGTGCCGTTTCTTCAGGGCCAATGCCATGACAGGTGGCTTCCGCTTGCATGCGCAGGAGTGACATCATCGTGGCTCTGGCTCAATCACAGCATCAGAGCCCACGAACACGGTAGTGACTCCGGGAAAGATGTCAGCGGTGTGCGGGCGCCGTTGCAGGGCTTTGTTATTAGGAAAGTATTATATAATTTGCTATCTGATGCATAATAGCTCATTATGGCTTTGCCTTGCAGGTTTCTTTTATTTTTTTGGAGGTTTACAACCTATTATTAAGGGGGAACACTGACAACTCTGATGTAAGGGGGTTCTGGTGGCTGGCATTGCCCCTCCTACATCAGAGTTTCTCTTTACCCTGGAGTTTGCAGCGTTCCCCTTTATATCAGTGTCCTCCTTACCTTAGGGTTCCCAGTCGCGCTTCCCTTTTGAGTCATTGTTTATTCAATGCATGTAGGCAGTATGGCATGGTTTAGGTCACTGTGGATGGGCTGTAGGGCACAGTAGGAGGGCGGGCTGTAGAGCACTGCAGGCTGGCTTGGGCTAAGGTGGGCTCTGTTGAAACCAAACCACGGTCAGGAAGACCAACTAGAATTTCAGCCACAACTGCCAGGAAAATTGTTTCGGGATGCAAAGAAAAACCCACAAATAACTTCAGGTGAAATACAGGATTCTCTGAAAACATGTGGTGTGGCTGTTTCAAGATGCAGAATAAGGAGGCACTTGAAGAAAGATGTGCTGCATGGTCGAGCCGCCAGAAGAAAGCCATTACTATGCAAATAACAGAAAGTATCCTGTTCACAATACACCAAACAGCACAGAGACAACAAGCCTCAAACCTGGAACAAAGTTATTTGGAGTGATGAGACCAAAATTTAGCTTTTTGGCCACAATCATAAACGCTACATTTGGAGAGGAGTCAACAAGGTCTATGATGAAAGGTACAGAGATGGATCGCTGATGTTTTGGGGATGTGTGAGCTACAAACGCACAGGAAATTTGGTCAAAATTGTTGACAAGATGAATGTAGTATGTTATCAAAAAATACTGGAGGAACATTTGCATTCATCAGCCAGGAAGCTGCGCATGGGACGTACTTGGACATTTCAACATGATAATGATCAAAAACACAAGGCCAAGTCGACCTGTCATTGGCTACAGCAGAATAAAGTGAAAGTTCTGGAGTGGCCATCTCAGTCTCCTGACCTCAATATCATTGAGCCACTCTGGGGAGATCTCAAACGTGCAGTTCATGCAAGAATTTACAGGAACTGGAGGCTTTTTGCCAAGAGGAATGGGCAGCTTTACCATCTGAGAAGATAAAGCGCCTCATCCACAAATACCACAAAAGACTTCAAGCTGTCATTGATTTTAAAGGGGGTAATACACGGTATTAATGCAAAGTTTCACCCAAAAATGGAACTTCCCCTTTAAGTGAAGGTGACCCCCTGACATGCCACATTTGGCATTTTTTCTTGGGGGGGGGAGCGGATACCTTCTTTTTAGAGGGATCCAGCTCCCACTTCCTCCCAGGGCACTGCGGCGCTGGAAGGAAGATCACCTCTCCCCCTCCCTCTTGGCAATCATCTAGGACATGTCACAGGTCCCAGATGATTGCCCGGCCAGTCACAGTGGGCAGCGTGGCTTGCACATGCGCAAGTGACAATGCCGGCGCCACAGAGAGGAGGGGGAGAGGAGCGGGGCTTCGTTCGCCCTCATCTCTGGACAGTTGGGCAGGTGAGTGTCTGATTAATAAAAGTCAGCAGCTACACTACTTGTAGCTGCTGACTTTTATATGGGTGGAACTCCACTTTAAGAACCGGGGTATGTAAACTTTTGATCAAGGTCATTTGGGTAGTTTCTGTTGCCATTATGATTTAAAAAGAATTGATAATAAATAGCTTCAGCCAAACACTAACTATGAGTGAAAGAAAAGTTTTTGTGTTATTATTCATATTCTCTGAAAAATGTCCAAGAAATCATAAATTCTGCTAGGGTATGTAAACTTATGAGCACATCTGTGTATGTGTATGTATGTGTATATATATATATATATATATATATATATATATATATATATATATATATATATACACATATACACAGTATCTCACAAAAGTGAGTACACCCCTCACATTTATGTAAATATTTTATTCTATCTTTTCATGTGACAACACTGAAGAAATGACACTTTGCTACATTGTAAAGTAGTGAGTGTACAGCTTGTATAACAGTGTAAATTTGCTGTCTCCTCAAAATAACTCAACACACAGCCATTAATGTCTAAACCATTGGCAACAAAAGTGAGTACACCCCTAAGTGATAAATGCAAGTGGGGTAAGTGGCGCTACCTAGCCTAAACAATGGTACCTCAATCCCTTGATGTGTGACAATAAAGGTGTATAGTGCAGCACCCAGGGGGTGCTAAACTGCACTGAGTAACCCTCAGGTGGTGATTTAACATAAACCTCCTATAATGTGATATAAGGTGTATAGGTGAATATAAAGGCACTTAGGTGTAAGCAAACACACTACTACCTACACAATAAGTAAAAAGTGATGAATAATAATTAATTGCAAACACAATAACAAATCCCACAGATGAAGGTGTATATGTTGGGGAAACCCAACTGAATAGTCTAACGACAAAACTGGTGATCAAAAAAATATATGTTTATGCAAACTAGAATAAATTATGTGACTGTTCATCAGATATGCACTTCAAAAAATAGTCCAATCAGATAAGCCAAAAAAACAAAAAAGTGTAAGCAAAAAAATGTGATAAAAAAAATGCCGGGATCCAATGCATTTTCGGAGATGGGGCGGAGCGTTAACACGTAGGCGCGCTCCGTGCGCGCTCTGGAAACTCTGGTCCCGCCCGCTGCCTCGCTCTGCTCGTGGCTGGCATGCTGAGATGTCGCGAACATGGAGCCGATCGGCAGCCTCTTGTCAGTGCCTGATTCGGTGCCTAGCCTCTCGCCCCCTATCGGAGATGCATGGTTACCCCTTACTCCTGAACGGTAGTGTTGGAGGTCCCAAGAGGATCTAGCAGCTGAGATTGTGGAGGAGGGACTACGCCGAAGCAGTTCCCGTTGACCTGTGGAGGAAAGACGCTCCAGCCCGCTGAGAGGAAACACGCTGTGGGATGCTGAGATCTCTGGAGTTGGAAGAGGTGAGATTACCCCCCTGCCCCTGAAAAGAGAAAAACTATCTAAAGGCCCTAGGAAAGTGGCTGGACACTCCCGCCGTGAAAATCTTTGAGGACCCCCTCTGAGGGGTTGGAGAGGTAATCAGTGATCGTCAGCCGAGGATCTGTGTTTGTGAGGGAGCCCTCCCCTAGACACAAGGGACAAGTTTGAGAAGGGTCACTGGAGAGCAAGTAAAGATTAAGCTACCCCTGAGTGAAGCGCATTGTACCTTGTATGGTGGGACTGCTGTTGGGGGGACTCCCTCCAGGTGTTTTTTCCAGGTTTAATGTGGAGGGAATAAGGGGGTGACAGAGGTGAACTGTGAACCATGAATATAGGACTGTGATATATTGAGGAGTCTATCCTTTGCAATACGTGAAGTTTAAAGTGAAATAATTGGAGAATATATGATTGCTTCACTTGATCCCTCAACATATGAGCTATAAGAAATAAACTTTTTGTGCGGGACATTTGTATTTCATTAAGCATCAAATTAGAACTGACCTCACTGGGGCGTTAGTCTCAGCAATGAGGGGGAAATCAACAAAGGCTGCATTAAGCCCTGGAGGCATCCAGTGCTATATGTCCACGGATTCCAGCATGGTGGAGGAAGCACAGGGGAGCCCTAGACAGGGGGCTTCAGTATGTTAAGGGTTAAACAAACAGAAGATGGCAGTGGAGGAGAATAAAACTGGAAAGGGGCAGGAGGGGAAGACTGTAAGGCAGAGTAGTAATGGAAGTAACCCTCAAGAAAGTAGTAAGGCTCAGGGGGGCCTCAAAGGAAAAGTGGAGGGGAGGAGGAATTAATGGGAGAAAGACATCTGCACCCATTAACCCAAGAGAGCATCCCGCAGATTAAAGAGATCCTTGCAGAAATGCTAGCAAAAATGGAGGTCTCACTGAAAGTGGATATAGCTGCAGTAAGAATGGATATCGGCCAAGTACTTGGAAGGGTGGAGGAGGCCGAGGGTAGATTGGACGATCATGATCAAAGATTTGAGGATATCCGCAATCAAATTAAAACTCTACAAAGCACAAATAGATACCTCCTTTATAAAATAGAAGATCAAGAGAATCGCAGCCGACGTAATAACTTGAGAATTAAAGGGCTCCCGGAGAAATATAAAAATGAGGATTTGACAACAATTATACAGCAATTATTTAACCCCTTGACGGGTGGGTACATAATGATCAGGTGGGGTTTGTGCTTGGGAGGGAGGGGAGAGATAATTCCCTGAAGTCCATCTTTTTGATCCAGGAAGTAATTAGGAGGGGCACCCTGGCGGTCCTCATGTCAGTTGATGCCGAAAACGCTTTTGATAGAGTTGACTGGGGGTTTATATAGTAGGTGAGGTTGAAAAAAGACACAAGTCCATCAAGTCCAACCTATGCGTGTGATTATGTGTCAGTATTACATTGTATATCCCTGTATGTTGCAGTCATTCAGGTGATTATCTAATAGTTTCTTGAAGCTATCAATGCTCCCCGCTGAGACCACCGCCTGTGGAAGGGAATTCCACATCCTTGCCGCTCTTACAGTAAAGAACCCTCTACGTAGTTTAAGGTTAAACCTCTTTTCTTCTAATTGTAATGAGTGGCCACGAGTCTTATTAAACTCTCTTCTGCGAAAAAGTTTTATCCCTATTGTGGGGTCACCAGTACAGTATTTGTAAATTGAAATCATATCCCCTCTCAAGCGTCTCTTCTCCAGAGAGAATAAGTTCAGTGCTCGCAACCTTTCCTCATAACTAAGATCCTCCAGACCCTTTATTAGCTTTGTTGCCCTTCTTTGTACTCGCTCCATTTCCAGTACATCCTTCCTGAGGACTGGTGCCCAGAACTGGACAGCATACTCCAAGTGCGGCCGGACCAGAGC
The DNA here is from genome assembly GCF_042186555.1 of Aquarana catesbeiana. Lineage (NCBI taxonomy): Eukaryota > Metazoa > Chordata > Amphibia > Anura > Ranidae > Aquarana > Aquarana catesbeiana. The sequence goes on along the minus strand of NC_133328.1, from coordinate 249,837,186 downwards.
CTTGTAGAGTGGGAGAATTATCATTTTATCTCTGGAGTTGATCCCCTTTTAATGCATGCCAATTTTCTGTTTGCTTTGTTAGCAGCAGCTTGGCATTGCATGCCATTGCTGAGCCTATCATCTACTAGGACCCCCAGGTCCTTTTCCATCCTAGATTCCCCCAGAGGTTCTCCCCCCAGTGTATAGATTGCATTTATATTTTTGCCACCCAAATGCATTATTTTACATTTTTCTACATTGAACCTCATTTGCCATGTAGTCGCCCACCCCATTAATTTGTTCAGGTCTTTTTGCAAGGTTTCCACATCCTGCGGAGAAGTTATTGCCCTGCTTAGCTTAGTATCGTCTGCAAATACAGAGACTGAACTGTTTATCCCATCCTCCAGGTCATTTATGAACAAATTAAATAGGATTGGTCCCAGCACAGAACCCTGGGGAACCCCATTAGCCACCCCTGACCATTCTGAGTACTCCCCATTTATCACCACCCTCTGAACTCGCCCTTGTAGCCAGTTTTCAATCCATATGCTCACCCTATGGTCCATGCCAACGGACCTTATTTTGTACAGTAAAGGTTTATGGGGAACTGTGTCAAACGCTTTTGCAAAATCCAGATACACCACGTCTACGGGCCTTCCTTTATCTAGATGGCAACTCACCTCCTCATAGAAGGTTAATAGATTGGTTTGGCAAGAACGATTTTTCATGAATCCATGCTGATTACTGCTAATGATACCGTTCTTATTACTAAAATCTTGTATATAGTCCCTTATCATCCCCTCCAAGAGTTTACATACTATTGATGTTAGACTAACTGGTCTGTAATTCCCAGGGATGTATTTTGGGCCCTTTCTTAAATATTGGTGCTACATTGGCTTTTCTCCAATCAGCTGGTACCATTCCAGTCAGTAGACTATCTGTAAAAATTTGGAACAACGGTCTGGCAATCACTTGACTGAGTTCCCTAAGTACCCTGGGATGCAAGCCATCTGGTCCCGGTGATTTATTAATGTTAAGTTTCTCAAGTCTAATTTTATTTCTGTCCTCTGTTAACCATGGAGGTGGTTCCTGTGTAGTGTCATGAGGATAAACACTGCAGTTTTGGTTACTGAAGCCCCCCGATTCACTTGGTTTATGTTTGAAGCATTGAGATACCTGGGGGTTGGGGAGAGGATGATGGGGTGGATCTCCTCCCTATGTCATCATCCTAAGGCTAAAATTAGAGTAATGGAACCCTGTCTTCTCCCCTTGAATTTTTCAATGGGACAAGACAGGGTTGCCCCTTATTCCCAATCCTGTTTATTTTGACGCTAGAGCCCTTATTGACAGCAATTTGAAAGAATCCAGACATTGGGGGAATTCCGGTTGGAGGAAGGGCGTATAAAGTAGCTGCATTCGCGGATGACCTGCTCTGCTATATTTCCAATCCTAGAATAACAATTCCTATGGTATTGAAGGAATTCAAAAGCTATGGTGAATTATCACATTTTAAAATAAATGTGGCTAAATCAGAGCTCTTAAATATAACTCTCTCTACGAAAGAGCAGAAGGCAAGCCAACCCAGATTCCCCTTTATGTGGTGTAGGGGGGAGTTGGGGTACTTAGGTATAAGATTGACATCAGCCCCAAGTGATTTGTTCTAAGCTAATTATATCCCCCTTCTTAATAAGATCAAGGACCAACTTAATAAGATGAGATATAAGGCCTTAACATGGGTTGGCAGGATAAACGCTGTCAAAATGTTTATCCTGCCAATGTTAATTTACACCGTTTAGATGATCCCAATTGTGCTCCCCCCTAATTTCTTTAGAAAATTGCAATCTATGGTTGTAAAGTGTATTTGGTCACGTAAATGTCTCAGGATTGCGTACGATATTCTGACCAAGGGAAAAAAGCAAGGGGGGCTGGCAGCACCAGATTTTATAATGTATTATCAAACGATTTCCATCTCTAGGATCGCAGATTGGCTGTACAATAAAGAAGGGAAAAGTTGGGTTAATGTAGAAATTGCACAAAGTAATGTTGATATTGAAAAGATGATATGGATTCCGTCACAATTCCGAGAGAGAGGATATAACACTAACCCTTTAACAAGGAACACATTTAAGATTTGGGATAGACTAAGTAGGAAGTTCCACTGGGATTATAACTCACCATTAATTTCACTAATAGATACTAATTATTTTAAACCAGGAAAAGAAGAGCACTTATATTTCACAAGGTGGGCTAAAAAAGAAGTGATACAACTACAAGACATAATGAGGGGAAGTAGGTGCTGCACGTACACAGAAATTACACAGGAATGGGGTAATAAACCTCTGGATAAATGGAGATATGCCCAGTTACAACACTTTGTTCAATCACTACCACAACCATTGAGAGGTAAAGGCCAATTGAGAGAGATCGAAAAATAATTAAGTTCCTCAGTTTGTATAGTCAGGAGTATTTTGAAAATATACAAAATACTCAGGGGAGAATTGGGAAATGGGCTCCCACCTTAGCTAGAGAAGTGGGAAAGAGAAATAGGGTGTCTGAGTGATGCGGAGCACAGGGTGAGGATACTGAAAGGGGTGTCGGTGGCAGCAAGAGATAAGCAGACGTATGAAATGGGCTATAAGTTAATGGCAAGATGGTACGTGACCCCCCAGAGGGCGCATAGGTACATACCAGAGAACTCCCCAACTTGTTGGAGGGGACGTGGAGGTTTGGGTACCTTTGCGCATATCTGGTGGGAATGCCCCAAAGTGTATTCTTATTGGGAAGACATAACGGAAGCGATTTTCCAGATAACGGGAGAACGGGTTAGGAAAAACTCTTGGACATGTTTATTCAGGACACAGAGAAGGAAGCATCCCAATATAGAAAGTCATTAGTGCCATATCTCTTGAATGCTGCTAAAGCCTTGATTCCATGCTGTTGGAAATCCCAGGAAGCCCCAAGGATAAAGGATTGGTTAATGAGAGTGGAGTGGACGAGGGTCATGGAAGACTCAGGGGAGAATTATAGAGGGAAATGGCTGAGATGGTTGGAGCTTAGGACATCGGAGAAGTTTGTGATGTTAATGGAACCATAGGGGAGGAGAGAGAGGGGATAGAGGGGAGGGAAGAAAAACATTTTTTTTTTGGGGTGGGGGGGGGGAATATAAATAATATGCGATTGGATGTTTACTGTACAAAGATGCCACTGCAACAAACAAGGTGCTCGGGTAATCAGGTGACTCTTTTGCTCCCCCTTGCGGGTCCCCACTCACCAGCTCCTCTTACCCCTGCAGGGGTAGTTAGCATGTAGGGATAACTAGGCGTCCCGTTCCTTGATGGCTCCTCCAGCCGGTGTTTCAAGGGACGGGACACCTGGTAATTTCCTGCATTTGTTACAACGCTGCATTTTTTTTATGCATTTTTTGCTTGCACTTTTTTTGTTTTTTTGGCTTATCTGATTGGACTATTTTTTGAAGTGCATATTTGATGAACAGTCACATAATTTATTCTAGTTTGCATAAACATATATTTTTTTGATCACCAGTTTTGTGGTTGGACTATTCAGTTGGGTTTCCCAACATATACACCTTCATCTGTGGGATTTGTTATTGTGTTTGCAATTAATTATTATTCATCACTTTTTACTTTTTTGTGTAGGTAGTAGTGTGGTTGCTTACACCTAAGTGCTTTTATATTCATCTATACACCTTATGTCACATTATAGGAGGTTTATGTTAAATCACCACCTGAGGGTTACTCAGTGCAGTTTTTTTTTTCAAATATAAATTTTATTTCAAAAAAGGAAAGTAAACAATCAAAAATAGAATTGTATTACATTCTCCAGCATGTCATCCATTATACACAATTGAAAACATATTTTGACCATAACAGTAAACTGGTATTTGTGTTTATGAATTCAAAATTGCTAGTTGACATCCAGCTAACCGAGTCAGTGTTTACAGATATTACCAGTCAACGCCTGCTACGTACGATGTATATTTCGTTTCTGGGATGTTTTGAGATTACTGTCATGTAATACCTCCAACTTAGGGACCAAAAATACAATAAAGGAGGCAAATAGATTCCACTAAAGAACACTACAAAGTAAAGAGACAAAGAAGAAAGTAGATAAGAAAGGAAAGAAAGAAGAGAAAGACGGATAAGACGTTTTAAGAAAGAAGGGAGGGGGTGGGTAAAGGGGGGGGGGGTAGGGTATTCAACCCAGGTGAACCGTCTGCTAATAAATTGTTTTGTTCTATGTTGCCAGAAGGGCTATTCCCTCATCAGAAAGTATGAACATATTCCACAGCCTCCATGTCTGTGAGTGTTGATCTTGTTTGTTTTATGCCGTTTGAACCAGGTCTTCCAATCTCCTGATCTCTTCCACCCTGCGCAGCCACAGCCCTATAGACGGCGGAAGCGTCTTCTTCCACAAGAGGGGAACACATGCTTTAGCTGCGTTCAGCAAATGTCGTACTATCGATTTTTTATAGGCTCGAGGCGAGATCGTAGTCGCGTGAAGCAGAATTAGCGCCGGATCATCACTTATTGTGTAATCTGTGAATTTTTGTGTTATCATACGTACTGTCGTCCAAAAATGATGCAGGAGTGGGCAAGACCAGAAGATGTGGAGGAGCGTCCCCTTACTCGTTTGGCATCTCCAACATTTGTCAGATGTATCCGGGAAGTATTCATGAAGTCTACTAGGCGTGTAGTACCATCTAGTCAGTATCTTATAGTTAAGTTCCTGTATTTTGGTGCATATAGATGATTTTAAGGAAAATGTGATGATCATTTGTATTTGGGCACTAGTAAATGTGCGTTGTAAGTCGTTTTCCCATGCACGTATAAACGTCAAAGCAGGTTGTTCAAAGCATATGTTTTGGATAGGACTTGAGGTAAATTTCCCTCGTCATTACAATAGCTTTCAAAAGTCGTTAGGTCACGATTAAACTGTGACAGGTTGGGGATCGTACAAAGGAAGTGATGTAGAAGTATTGCAGTCCAGAATGGGAGTCGAAATTGGCCACTCTCTAGAGTTAGGGATTGTATGGACGGCCATTTGTTGTTTATCAAGAAATGAGAAGCTCGATCTCTACCTGTCACTCGAAGTGATTCAAATCCTAATCGTTCCAGGCCTGGAGGAAAACCTGGGTTACCCAGAATTGGGTATAGAGGGGAGCTATCTGTGGATAAGGAGTTTGCAAGTATCGCGGCATTTCCCACCCTAAGTGACGTGCCAATTATAGGGTGCGATTTCAATGTCCCAGGTAGTTTGTCAAAGCACCAGACCGCTCCCTGCAACGGGGTCTCGGACTGTGCCTGTTCTAGGTGTATCCATAACTTGTTGTCGCCGTGTCTACACCAATCTATTATTCTGCCCAGATGTACTGCCCTATAGTAGTTTTTTAAACCTGGAAAGGCTAATCCTCCACAGTGTTTGGGAAGGGTAAGATAACTTCTACGTAGTCGAGGTTTTGATTTCCCCCATATAAATTGTATGAAAATAGAGTGTATTTGCTTAAAATATTGAAGCGGGATTTTAATTGGCAGGGTTTGGAACAAATATAAAAATTTCGGGAGTAGGGTCATTTTGATTAGATTGCACCTACCAAACCAAGAGTGTAACCCCTTGTTCCATTCTTCTAACAGCATTCTAGATTTGATTAGCAGAGGGGGGAAGTTAAGGTCGAAGGTGTGTCTTAGGTCCCTGGGAATCAAGGTCCCCAGATATTTAAGGGATGTATCTGACCATCTGAACTTAAATTGTGATTTTAAAGAGCTCAGTCTATTTGGCGTTATATTAATTCCCATGGCCTCTGACTTATCAAAGTTGATTTTTAGATTGGAAAGAGTGCCATATTTTCCAAATTCCTTCAAAAGGTTCGGGAGTGACACTGTAGGGTTAGTTAGGGTGAACATAAGGTCATCTGCATAGGCAGAGATTTTGTATTGAGTATCCCCTACTGTTATACCTGATATATCTGAATTCAATCTTATAGTGCAAAGAAAGGGTTCTAACATTAGGGCAAAAAGGAGGGGAGAGAGCGGGCATCCCTGTCTGGTACCGTTTGTTATTGGGAACGAATCTGAGAGAAGTCCGTTCGCTTTGATCTGTGCTGTGGGTGTAGAGTATATACTAGATATCCAATGTATCATTTTGTGTCCCAGACCAATATGCTTAAGGACCGCCAGCATGAACACCCAATTAACTCGGTCAAACGCCTTCTTAGCGTCTGTGCTGAGAAAGACGGATGAGACATGTTGTTTGTTTACCTCATGGATGAGGTTGAGTACCTTGGTGGTATTATCCCTTGCCTCTCGGGCAGGGATAAATCCCACTTGATCTAAATGAACTAAATTTGGCATAAACTGTGTCAGTCTGTTGGCTAGGATTTTTGTGAATAGTTTAAGGTCCACGTTCAAGAGCGATATGGGCCTATAGCTGCCACACGCCGCTGGGTCCTTGTCTCCTTTGAGTATAAGAGATACGTGTGCCCGTAGGGTATCTCTCGGCAAGGGATCCCCCTTACCTAGCCCATTAAACATCTTCACCATATGGGGGCCTAATATTGTCAGGAGTGTTTGATAATATTGTATTGTCATCCCATCTGGACCCGGAGCTTTACCCGGTTTCATTCCCCCTACCGCTCTCTGCAGTTCCTCTATTGTGATGGGATCTTCTAGCCCTAACTTATCCTCTAAGGACAATCTGGGCATTTGAGATGCTGTAAGGTAGTCATTGACTGTGTCATCAGATAGCGGTTTAACAGGGAGGTTATATAGAGAGGGGTAATATTTCTTGAATGCATCCGCAATTTGAGTTGGTGTGGTCTGTTTTTGCCCTATTACGTCAATAATTTGAGGAATGTACGTATTAAGTCGATGTTTTCTGACTGACCGTGCTAGAAGTTTCCCGCATTTGTTCCCTGACTCATAAGATAATTTCCTGCATATTTGCAGGGCAGCTTTAGCTCTATATTGTAATAGATCAACAATTTGTTTCCTGAGGGATGTTAGGTCTGCTTCTATTGAGACGGTCGGCGTTTGTTTGTGTTTGGCTTCTACGTCATGTATTTTGTCAAGAAGAGTCAGTAGTAGTTGTTCCCTTTCTTTCTTAATGCGTGCACCGTGCTTTATAAATATGCCTCTTATTACCGTCTTATGGGCTTCCCATACTATGCCCGGGTCACAATCTCCTGTGTCATTAAGTCGGAAGTAATGTGTCAGTTCAGTCTGTACGTCTGCCAGGACCTCTGGCGTCTGTAATAGACTTTCGTTCAATCTCCAAAATTTGGGTCTGGTCGTCAAGGACAGTGACAAACAGTAACACATGGTGATAGGTGCATGGTCTGACCATGTGATGTTGCCTATCTCCACCCTGTGAACTGCCTCCAACTGACTATGGGGGACAAAGAAGTAATCTATTCTCGAGTATATTTTGTGTGGAGAGGAATAGAAAGTATAATCGCGTTCCCCGGGGTGGAGTAATCTCCATGCGTCTATCAGCCGAGTGTCATGTAATTCTTGAGTTATGCGTTTGTGTACTCTAGAACGTATGGACGTGGATCTGGATGATGTGTCTTCCGATGGGTTTAAGGGTATGTTGAAATCTCCACCCAGCACTAATTGTCCTTCCACGAATTCCATAAGTAAGTTCAGTGTGTGATGTAGGAAGGTGTCTTGTCGGTCGTTCGGTGCATATATGGTGGCTAGTGTTACTTTGGTACTTCTAAGTAAGCCTTTAATGAACACATATCGGCCATTCGGGTCCACAAGGGTATCTGCACAGGTCCAGGGTACTGTCCCTGCAATAAGTATTGATACTCCTCTGGACTTGGCTTTCTCATTAGTGGCATGGTAAGCATGTGGAAAGAGTCGACTCTTCAGATATAGCTGATTTCCTGTCCTAAAGTGTGTCTCTTGAATAAATGCGATGTCTACGCGAGCTCTTTTAAGGTCAGACAAGAGCATACGGCGTTTCTCTGGAATATTAAGACCCTTGGCGTTCAAGGAATATATATTAACGGAGTCCATCCTCACCTGGGTCAGAGGAGGTTAAGGGGTGGGTGTGGGATAGGGGGATAGAAGGTGGGAGAATGTAAGGAAGAATATATGTAGAGAAAGGAGAAGATAGAAAGAGAAGACGAGATGAAAAGACCGTCAAATAAGACGTCTACCAGTTGGTTTGTATCGTCTATTTACTAAAGTAAATTAAGTAAATTACTTTGCAAGAGAGCACGTCCTGGGTCTTACTAGGAGACTTGCTCCGACCTATTGGGGGAGAGGTAAGAGCAGACCAGTGAAGGTGTCCCCGGCCCGCCCCCTACCACCCAGCTTGACAGTATTATATAAACCTCTACTTAGAGTCTTACTATATATGTCATTGAACAGGGCAGAAAAAATAAAAGAAACAAACAACAAAAAACTCAAGTTAGCTCAACAAATAATCCGAGCAGAAATTTTTGTAGGGTGTATGATGTAAAATGCATAGCATCCTGATTTGTTGTATAGCCACTAACTATGGGCCATGCATTTTACAATAGTATATATATACCTTTGAGAAAAGATAGGGGATGTACAGTATCCTCGCTACCCCTCAAGCGAACCCCTTCATTACTACCATGTCTCCCTTCTGAAACTAACCACCCTTCCTGTACTACTTGCATCTTCCCCTAAGGGGAGTCAGAACTTCAATAAAGGTATATGCGGGTGGGTGTGTATACAGATGACCTTTCCTCCATAACCAGAGATCTGAGACCTCCCATGTCATCCTCACATAATGGGAGTTTGTCCGCGGTGCTATTCATCTCCTCCTGCTAACGTGGGTGGATGCCTCCTTCTACTTCCCTCACCGCCTATATTGCTCCGCAGCATTCCATCCCTGTTTGGCAACTCGAGATTTCTCAAAACCTGGCTCTAGGGGCATATGTATGATAACCAGATAAGGGTAAGCAATCCTGCCCCCCTATAATGCCCCATTAATAAAATCAATATTATAAGCAACTTTATAAGCAATACCAATATCAATGCTCCCTTAGCCAACATCCCCCCGTTATCATGTATAGGATACACAAAAAAAAAAAAAAAGGGGGGGGGAAACCCCACAATCCCGTTAGAGTCATACTGTGTCACATGTAATAACTTGAATCCAAGTTCTGAATATGTTCTTCAGGACCTTTCAATCAGTTAGGGGTATATGTGGCAATTGTGGCAATTGTAATCCTGCATTAAAATATCGGGTCAGATGAAGAGGGGGCCACAGTAACTTCACAGGTTATTTCAGTAACAGTCTGTGCAAATAGTCTCCCCTCTTTCGTGCCTTTTTATGGAGCTGTTCAGGTAGGGTGAGACATCTTTATCAGCAGGGGGGGGAGATAGTAAGCAAATCACAGGAGGATTGCAGTGAGGACATGAAAGATATATGTCTGGGGATAGCATCACAAAAGGACAAAGAGGTCATGTGGTATCCATCAAAAAAAGAAAAAAGGGGGAAACGGAAAAAAATTATATATATAAGAAGGGGATGCATACAGGAGTATCAGTGGTAATAGATAGCAGCTGCTATCAGCACACCGCTCGAAGTGATTCGTTCAGTCTTCCCTCGGCGCTTCGGCAGAAGTGTAGCGTGACCTGCTTTGGTTCCGCCGTGGTCTCGGTGATCGGGATCTCTGCCTGCCAGATGATCCAGGTCGGTTGTTAGAACGTTGCAGCAACTGTAGCCAATCTGGGACCACCACCGGTTCCACCTCCAGGAATGCAAACAGGGCGGGAAGTTCGGCAGGACTCCGCAGTGTAAATGAATGCTGAGCTTTTCTAAACGTCACTGAGATGGGGAAGCCCCATCTATAGGTGCAGCCAGCAGTTCTCGCCACCTCCAGCACTGGCTTTAACTGTGCTCTTTTCTGTAATGTCGATTGCGATAAATCCGGGAGAATTCGGATAATTGCTCCATCAAATGTGACATCTTTCTCCCAAGCCGCTCGCAGCACCATTTCTTTGTGTGTATATTGATGTATACGGCAGATAACATCTCTCGGTCTGCCCATATCATTCGAGCGGGGACCTAGTGCTCGGTGTATGCGATCAAAAGACAGGCTTGAAGGATATTGATCTCCCAGTAGATCCCTGAAAATCGCCAGTGTGGATTCCGCTAGGTCTTCTATCCCCGTAGCCTCCGGTATTCCCCTCAGACACAAATTATTGCGTCTGCTGCGGTCTTCGGCCTCCTCCAACCGCAGCTGTTGAGTGAGGAGCACCGAGGCCTGTGTAGTTTGAGCTGCCTCGACCACTGCCAAACGTCTTTCAATCGTGGTCATTGAGGATTCTCCCACTTCCACTCGTCCTGACAGGGTCTGTATCTCTTGCCTTACCCCCTCTATTTCCTGCCGGTGGGAAGCCTCTAGTCTGCTGACAATGGCTTCGAAATCTGCTCTGGTTGGAAGGGCTTGTAAGAGCGCCCTTAGCTCCGCATCAGCCCTCAAAGTCAGCGGTGTGTGTGAGAGGGAGAGGGACTCCTGAGAGTCGGATCGGAATATACCGGGGATTGAACAGTCTAAATTCTGTACCGTCGGTGTCGACATCTGGCCAGAGGTAGTCTGTGGTTGCCGGTCCTTGTGTGCGCCGGGCCTCGTGGTGTCCGCCATCTTGGTAGCTGGTGCTGCCCCTGGAGCATTCACTAAAAATCGGTGTATGTCTCCGCCGTTACGTGGTTTAGGAGACACCCACTGTCTGAATCTGCCTCTCCGCTTTCCAGCAGAGTACATACCGGGTGAAACAAGCAGAGTATATGCGATTAAAAGCTGGTAATAGACGGGTCAGGCCGGGAGCTCCTCAGAAAGACGTCCTCACTCGGCCATTTCGAGACCACGCCCCTACTCAGTGCAGTTTAGCAACCCTTGGGTGCTGCACTATACACCTTGTCACACAATAAGGAAATGAGGTACCATTGTTTAGCCTAGGTAGCAGCACTTACCCCACTTGCATTTACCACTTTTATTATAGCCCCTTATGGGAGTCTGTTAGGGGAGGCTGCAACCGTATATACATCCTAAGCGCAGAGCTTCTACTATTATTTTTACACCCCTAAGTGAAAATGTCCAAATTGGGCACTATTAGCCATTTTTCCTCCCCGGTGTCATGTAACTCATTAGTGTTACAAGGACTCAGGTGTGAATGGGGAGCAGGTGTGTTAAATTTGGTCTTATCGCTCTCACTCTCTCGTACTGATCACTGGAAGTTCAACATGGCACCTATTGGTAAAAAACTCTCTGAGGATCTGAAAAAAAAGAATTGTTGCTCTACATAAAGATGGCCTAGGCTATAAGAAGCTTGCCAAGACCCTGAAACTGAGCTGCAGCACGGTGGCCAAGACCATACAGCGGTTTAACAGGACAGGTTCCACTTAAAACAGGCCTCGCCATGGTGGACCAAAGAGGTTGAGTGCACATGTTCAGCGTCATATCCAGAGGTTAAACAAACAAGCTATTTGGGGGGCACACCCTAAAAGATGCATCAAAGATGGTGCAGCCATAAGACCATACAACAGAACAAAATATTACAGCACACACATGCAAAAAAGACATTTACCTCCTGCAAGGCTTATTTAAAACACCTAGACATTTTCAAAAAACATTATCAAAAAATATGGGGATTTGGTCACACCATATTGCTATATGGTGCTTAAGCACACTTACTGCGACAAAGTACCCCATGATTAGTGGGTCCTACACTATACATAGACTGGGAGATCCTGCTTCTCTGAACCATGGAAGCAATACACTCCTCTATATGGGAGAACTTGAGGTCTCCACCCATGACACAGGTGGACACTAATGAGAGGCACTGATGAGGGAGTGGGGTGCTCCTCACCCAAAAGGATTTGGTCAGAATCCATACAATAGACAAACAAGATATTTGGGGGGCACACCCTAAAAGATGCATTAAAGATGGTGCAACCATAAGACCATACAACGGAACAAAATATTACAGCGCACACATGCAAAACAGACATTTACCTCCTGCAAGGCTTATTTAAAATGCCTAGATATTTTCAAAAAACATTATCAAAAAACATGGGGATTTGGTCACACCATATTGCTATATGGTGCTTAAGCCCACTTACTGCGACAAGGTACCCCATGATTAGTGGGTCCTACACTATCCATAGACTGGGAGATCCTGCTTCTCTGAACCATGGGAGCAATACACTCCTCTATATGGGAGAACTTGAGGTCTCCACCCATGACACAGGTGAACACTAATGAGAGCCACTGATGAGGGAGCAAAGAACTCTGAGGATCCGAAAAAAAAGAATTGTTGCTCTACATAAAGATGGCCTAGGCTATAAGAAGATTGCCAAGACCCTGAAACTGAACTGCAGCACGGTGGCCAAGACCATACGGCGGTTTAACAGGACAGGTTCCACTTAAAACAGGCCTCGCTATGGTCGACCAAAGAGTTGAGTGCATTTGGGAAATAGACGTATGTGTGCTGCCAGCATTGCTGCAGCGGTTAAAGGGGTGGGGGGTCAGCCTGTCAATGCTCAGACCATACGCTGCACAGCACACTGCATGAAATTGGTCTGCATGGCTGTCCTCCCAGGAGGAAGCCTCTTCTAAAAATGATGCACAGGAAAGTCCACAAACAGTTTGCTGAAGACAAGCAGACTAGGGACATGGATTACTGGAACCATCTCCTGTGGTCTGATGAGACCAAGATAAACTTATTGGGTTCAGATGGTGTCAAGCATGTGTAGCGGCAACCAGGTGAGGAGTACAAAGACAAGTTTGTCTTGCCTACAGTCAAGCATGGTGGTGGGAGTGTCATGGTCTAGGGCTGCATGAGTGCTGCCGGCACTGGGGAGCTACAGTTCATTGAGGGAACCTTGAATGCCAGCAATGCACTGTGATATACTGAAGCAGAGCATGATACCTTCTCTTCGGAGACTGGGCCGCAGGTCAGAGTTCCAACATAAAAACAACCCCAATCACACCTCCAAGACGACCACTGCCTTGCTAACGAAGCTGAGGGTAAAGGTGATGGACTCACCAAGCATGTCTCCAGACCTAAACCCCATTAAGCATCTGTGGGGCATCCTCATATGGAAAATGGAGGAGCGCATGGTCTCTAACATCCACCATCTCCGTGATGTCATCATGGAGGAGTGGAAGAGGACTCCAGTGGCAACCTGTGAAGCTCTGGTGAACTCCATGCCCAAGAGGGTTAAGGCAGTGCTGGAAAATAATGGTGGCCACACAAAATATTGACACTTTGGGCCCGATTTGAACATTTTCACTTAGGGGTGTATACACTCTTGTTGCCAGCGGTTTAGACATTAATGGCTGTGTGTTGAGTTATTTTGAGGGGACAGCAAATTTACACTGTTATACAAGCTGTACACGCACTACTTTACATTGTAGCAAAGTGTAATTTCCTCAGTGTTGTCACATGAAAAAATATAATAAAATATTTACAAAAATGTGAGGGGTGTACTGACTTTTGTGAGATACTGTAAATACCTTTTCTCATCAGCAGTTAGAGCAGTCTTGTGACTTCTATCAGTGTCCAGCCAAGAATTGGTTAAAGCTTGTAGGAAGAGTTTTATTGACTGACCTATGAGACTGTAAAATCCCTGACCCTCTGCCTGGACAGTGCTGATTGGCCCTGTGCTGATCACATGCATCCTCCCAAGAAAAAAACATCTTTAGCAATACACACCAAACTGAGCATGTGCAGCCTGACTCCATAGACTCTGTGTTATCAGGAAATTATTAAAAGTCAGTGGAAGAAGGGGGGGGTCAGAGAAGCCAGGATCAAACAGCCTTTTTACACAATGCGGAGGAATAACCCCTTGGATTCCACAGTGAGTATAACAAGCATGCTTTACTGCATATACAGACTGATTTTCCTGTTGTGGGTTTAGTAACACTTTAACCACTTGCCAACCAGCCGCCGCAGTCATACTGCGACAGGTTGGCTCTCCTGCGCGAACCACTGTACATATATGGCGGTCCGTGTATGTCAAACTGTGGGCGCCCGCGTGCCGCTGCATGCCGTGGGAGCGTGCCCACGGTTCCTGCAGACTCCATGTCCGCCAGCGACCCACAATCGCGGTACACAGAGGCAGAACAGGGATGTAAACAAGGCAAGCCCCCAATTTTGACAGGAGACATCTCAGAGATCTGCTTTTCCCAGTGATCGGGAACAGTGATCTCTGTCATGTCTCTGGCAGCCCATCCCCCCTACAGTTAGAACACACCCAGGGAACACAGTTAACCCCTTAATCGCCCCCTAGTGTTAACCCCTTCTCTGCCAGGGACAGCAAATTTACACTGTTATACAAGCTGTACACTCACTACTTTACATTGTAGTGAAAAGTGTAATTTCTTCAGTGTTGTCACATAAAAAGATTAAAGAGTAAAATATTTACAAAAATGTGAGGGGTGCACTCACTTTTGTGAGATACTGTATATACTGTCAGGTCCATAAATATTGGGACATCGACACAATTCTAATCTTTTTGGCTCTATACACCACCACAATGGATTTGAAATTAAACAAACAAGATGTGCTTTAACTGCAGACTTTCAGCTTTAATTTAAGGGTATTTACATCCAAATTAGGTGAACAGTGTAGGAATTACAACAGTTTGTATATGTGCCTCCCACTTTTTAAGAGACCAAAAGTAATGGGACAGATTAACAATCATCCATCAAACTTTCACTTTTTAATACTTGGTTGCAAATCCTTTGCAGTCAATTACAGCCTGAAGTCTGGAACACATAGACATCACCAGACGCTAGGTTTCATCCCTGGTGATGCTCTGCCAGGCCTCTACTGCAACGTCTTCAGTTCCTGCTTGTTCTTGGGGCATTTTCTCTTCAGTTTTGTCTTCAGCAAGTGAAAAGCATGCTCAATCGGATTCAGGTCAGGTGATTGACTTTGCCATTGCATAACATTCCACTTCTTTCCCTTAAAAAACTCTTTGGTTGCTTTCGCAGTATGCTTCGGGTCATTGTCCATCTGCACTGTGCAGCGCTGTCCAATGAGTTCTGAAGCATTTTGCTGAATATGAGCAGATAATATTGCCTGAAACACTTCAGAATTCATCCTGCTGCTTTTGTCAGCAGTCACATCATCAATATATACAAGAGACATGACACTACCACCACCATGCTTCACTGAAGAGATGGTATGCTTTGGATCATGAGCAGTTCCTTTCCTTCTCCATACTTTTCTCTTCCCATCACTCTGGTATAAGTTGATCTTGGTCTCATCTGTCCATAGGATGTTGTTCCAGAACTGTGAAGGCTTTTTTGGATGTTGTTTGGCAAACTCTAATCTGGCCTTCCTGTTTTTGAGGCTCACCAATGGTTTTCATCTTGTGGTGAACCCTCTGTATTGACTCTGGTGAAGTCTTCTCTTGATTGTTGACTTTGACACACATACACCTACCTCCTGAACAGGGCTGGTGCAAGGATTTTTGACACCCTAGGCGAAACCTCATTTTGCCGCCCATTCACACCCTCACCAGCGCCCATCAAATACAGCCTCGCCATCACCTATCAATGCCGCTTCACCAGCGACCATCAAATGCAGCCTCCCCAGCGACCATCAAATGCAGCCTCGCCAGCGACCATCAATGCCGCTTCACCAGCGCCCATCAAATACAGCCTCACCAGCGCCTATCAATGCCGCTTCACCAGCGACCATCAAATGCAGCCTCGCCAGCGCCCATCAAATGCAGCCTCGCCAGCGCCCATCAAATGCAGCCTCGCCAACGACCATCAATGCCGCTTCACCAGCGACCATCAAATGCAGCCTCGCCAGCGACCATCAATGCCGCTTCACCAGCGCCCATCAAATACAGCCTCACCAGCGACCATCAAATGCAGCCTTGCCAGCGACCATCAAATGCAGCCTCGCCAGCGACCATCAAATGCAGCCTCGCCAGCGCCCATCAAATGCAGCCTCGCCAGCGACCATCAATGCCGCTTCACTAGCGACCATCAAATGCAGCCTCGCCAGCGCCCATCAATGCCGCTTCACCAGCGCCCATCAAATACAGCCTCGCCAGCGACCATCAAATGCAGCCTCACCAGCGACCATCAAATGCAGCCTCGCCAGCGACCATCAAATGCAGCCTCGCCAGCGATCATCAAATGCAGCCTCGCCAGCGATCATCAAATGCAGCCTCGCCAGCGATCATCAAATGCAGCCTCGCCAGCGACCATCAAATGCAGCCTCGCCAGCGACCATCAAATGCAGCCTCGCCAGCGACCATCAAATGCAGCCTCGCCAGCGACCATCAAATGCAGCCTCGCCAGCGACCATCAAATGCAGCCTCGCCAGCGACCATCAAATGCAGCCTCGCCAGCGACCATCAAATGCAGCCTCGCCAGCGACCATCAAATGCAGCCTCGCCAGCGACCATCAAATGCAGCCTCGCCAGCGACCATCAAATGCAGCCTCGCCAGCGACCATCAAATGCAGCCTTGCCAGTGACCATCAAATGCAGCCTTGCCAGTGACCATCAAATGCAGCCTCACCAGCGACCATCAAATGCAGCCTCACCAGCGACCATCAAATACAACCTCAGGGGGGGACATTTGAAGAGCAGATCAGTCAATATAATACATATACACACACATTTTAAAACTACATCACATATACAATCTCTTTAACTCAATAGTTTTTACTTAACACCTGTTCCTCGCTTGCACCAACTCTGCTGTACTGCCTGTGTACCTGCCTGCTGCTTCTGTTCTGTGTCGGTGCGGTGCCTGGTGCCTCTTCCAGTTCCAGCCAGCCCAGGCTCCATCTGTCCCCAAGCCCAGAGAGCCACTGCCACGCCATGCTATATCCCATTCCCATGATGCATCCTCCATCCATGTACTCCGCTCCAGTAGTGACGGCCAGGAGAACGTGGGGGGCCGAGCGTGGGGGAGCGGGGGCGCGGGAGCCAAGCTGGGGGGCTGTGCTGCTGGCCTGGACACACACAGAAAATGGACAGTGTTGCTGTGCAGAGCGGTCTCGTGAGACATGACATGTCACACTCACAGACTGTCTGACAGTGTCAGGAGGAGAGCGGAGAGGGAGGGGGAAGGGGGGGCTGCTGCTGCTGCCTGACACTGTGACACTCATCGATCAGGGAGCGCCCTGGGCGTTGCTGGACAGACATGTGACACTCACTGGTTGCTCATATCATGATAGAAGAGCAGAGAGGAGGGATTACTGTCTGGAAACACTGTACACATTAGAGCGGCGAGCGGGGGGTTGGGGGGGATGGCGGCAGCGCTGCTTGACATGGCTCTGTGGAGGACAGACAGTGCGGGAGTAAAATAGCCAGTGGCCGGGCGCCCTAGGCGGCAGTGCGCCCTAGGCGGTTGCCTAATCCGCCTAGTGGTAGCACCGGCCCTGCTCCTGAAAAGTGTTCTTGATCTGGCCAACTGTTGTGAAGTGTGTTTTCTTCACCAGGGAAATAAATCTTCGGTCATCCACCACAGTTTTCCGTGGTGTTTTGGTGTTGCTGAGCTCACCGGTGCAATCTTTCTTTTTAAGGATATTCCAAACAGTTGATTTGGTCACACCTAATGTTTTTGCTATCTCTCTGATGGGTTTGTTTTGTTTTTTCAGCCTAATGATGGCTTGCTTCACTGATAGTGACAGCTCTTTGGATCTCACATTGAGAGTTGACAGCAACAGATTCCAAATGCAAATAGCACACTTGAAATGAACTCTGGACCTTTTATCTGCTCCTTGTAAATGGGATAATGAGGGAATAACACACACCTGGCCATGGAACAGGTGAGCAGCCAATTGTCCCATTACTTTTGGTCCCTTAAAAAGTGGGAGGCACATATACAAACTGTTGTGATTCCTACACCGTTCACCTGATTTGGATGTAAATACCCTCAAATTAAAGCTGAAAGTCTGCAGTTAAAGCACATCTTGTTCGTTTCATTTCAAAATCCATTGTGGTGGTGTATAGAGCCAAAAAGATTAGAATTGTGTCGATGTCCCAATATTTATGGACCTGACTGTATGTATGTATGTGTATATATATATATAAATTATTCTTGATATCTATTACATGCACTTTCACATGAGCGGTCTGATTGGGTCCCCCCAACTGTTTGTCAGGTGGACCCTCCATTCTCCTCTATGGAGCGCCCATGTAAATGGACCAGGTCTGCTAAAAACAAACAGATCTGTTCCCCTCCATCTAGGCGGATCAGAGGGTGGTGGGATGTAAACAGACAGTGGAGTCTGTTTAAATTTGAATGCCCATAGAATAGAGTGGGGCTGTGTCCATGTCCGCTCTACAGAAACTGGGCAGACATGGATCTGTCATCCTCCCGCACTCAGAGGGAGATCAGTGGACAGCCCACCCAGTTTGAAAGGGGCCTTATTGTCAGTGTCTTCTGTTTTGTCTCCATCTCCTTTGCTATGGCCTCATGTTCCATCAAAAAAAAAAACAGGTGGAGCAGCTCCTCTAACATGGATGTAAGGGGTGCCCAATAGAGTGGGGAAGACATCAGAATATTTGCCTTTTATACTCATTACAAGCACTTCTGAATGTCATAGGTGAAAAACAATACACATAGCTTCGTGTTTTAAATGCTTAATACTGTACTAATTTTGTCTTACCTTGAGTTCACTGTTAATGCAAGATTAAATAAGTAATTATTGTAAAGTATATTTTTGCACATTAAATGCATTGTACAGTAAATAATTTATAGGAGAAATGCTAATTTCGCATATCTTACAATTTACATGATTAATAATTAAATATAATACTGTATATTTCAGATAAGAAGACAAGGAGGGATTCAGTTGTTAGTAGATCTTCTAGATCATCGTATGACAGATGTTCATCGAAGTGCCTGTGGGGCACTTAGGAATTTAGTGTATGGTAAAGCAAATGATGACAACAAGATTGCACTGAAAAACTGTGGTGGTATTCCAGCATTGGTACGGCTACTCCGAAAAACCACAGATTTGGAAATCAGAGAACTTGTAACAGGTTTGTGGCATATTTTTTTTTAGTTTTGTTTGTTTTTTTTCCAAGTTAAAGCGGTAATAAACCACAAAAAAATAAAAATCTTCTCTCTGACAATGAATGTCATAATGTGCTAGTACGCATTGCATACTAGCACATTATGAACGACTTAACTGAAAATGAAGCCCTCCAACAGAGCGCTGTCACCACTGACAGGGCTTCCTTCTTCACCTGGACTTCCTTCCAGGTTCACGGGCAGCAGTCGTTTTACTGGCGGAGTCGCGATATCGTCACTCCCTCGCTGGAGTCACAGCCGCTGCACGGCACGCCGTCCATTGGGAGCGCAGTGCTCATGTAGTGGTGACATCATCGGTACTGCTAAAGTGAATATCTCCTAAACTGTGCATGTTTAGGAGATATTTACTATACCTACAGGTAAGCCTTATAATAGACTTACCTGTAGGTATAAATAAAAAAAGCCTTTACTACCACTTTAATATTAGTGGGCTCCATTCACAGAATGAACTCTTATGAGATAATTAGATGTCAGGTTACACATTTTGCCTAAATATCGCATGCGGTCCTGAAAGTGTCAATTCACTAGACCGTTTTGGGGCATTTACCGAAATATGTTGAACACGCTCGGTAAATACTACATTAACAGGCGCTAAAATCCATTCACAGAAGAAAATAAATAATTAAATGCATGCAGAAATTAAGTGGTGGTCCAGACATGTGGTGCCCCCCCCCCCCCCACAAATCCATACCAGACCCTTCTCTGAGCATGCAGCCCAGCAAGTCAGGAAAGGTAGTGGATGAATGATCAATGGTTGACACTCCCCCCTTGGGCATGCTGGATCGATAACGCTACAAGGGGGCAGGGTCATATGATTATGTCACCGGGTGACCCCACATCTTAGTCACCCGGGTTAAGTGGGGGACATTTATTTTAATTTTTTTGGGGTGAATGAGTAGGGGGTCTGTGTATCCCTACTCATTCACAAAGGGGTGGGGGGCTCTGGGGGCACCCTTGTTAAAGGTAGCTTCCAATTTCTGATAAGCCCCCCGCCTGCAGACCCCCACAACCACCGGCCGGGTTCTGGGGAAGAGGCCCATATCCCCATCAACATGGGAAAAAGGTCCTTTGGGTGGGGCAGACCCCCCCTGCCCCGAATGGACCCCCCATTGTTGAGAGCATGTAGCCTGTTATTATTCAGGAGGGAGGGGGGCGCTCGCTCGTCCCCTCCTTTACCTGACCTGCCAGGCTGCATGATTGAGTCTGGTATGGATTTTGAGGGGGGCACCATGCCATTAAAAAAAAAATTATAATTGGTGTGGGGTTTCCCTCAAAATTCATACCATGCAAGGAAAATAAAAAATGGCATCTTTGCTTGTACATGATTGGATGATAAAATCAGCAGAGCTTCCCCTCAGATTTACAGCAACTGCACTTCCAAGTGCAATTTCAGTGCACTTGCAGTGCATTGTAGTGCAAAGTGAATTTACTTTTTGTAAATAACCCCCTTGGTGTCCGATTTGTCCACCCCAATGTCGCAGTCCCACTACAAGTCGCTTATTGCAGCCATCACTAGTACAAAAATAAAATTCCATAAATATATCCCATAGTTTGTAGATGCTATAACTTTTGGGCAAACCAATCAATATACGATTATTATTTAGCAAAAATATGTAGCAGAATACATATTGGCTTAAATTGATGAAGAAATTAGATTTTTACATTTTTTAAATTGGGTATGTTTAAGGCTTCTTTTACACTGAGGTGCTTTACAGGCGCTATAGCACTAAAAATAGCACCTGCAAAATGCCTGCAAAGCGCCTCTCCTGTCACTTCAGTGTGAAAGCCGGCTTTCACACTGAAGCGGTGTGCTGGCAGGACGCTAAAAACAAATCCTGCAAGCAGCACCTTTGAGGAGCTTTAGGAGCGGTTTTTAACCCTTTTAGCCCTTTTTTTAGCTTTTTTGGCCGCTAGCGGGGTTTAAAAGCGTCCCGCTAGTGGCTAAAACGACGATGAAGCGCCGCTAAAAATTGCAGTGCTTTTTGCAGTGCAGTGTGAAAGTGCCCTTATAGCAGAAAGTAAAAACTGCAGAGGTGATCAAATACCACCAAAAGAAAGCTCTATTTGTGGGAAAAAACTTTTAATTGGGTACAGTGTGGCACGACCATGCAATTGTCAGATAAAGTAAAGCTGTGCTGTATCTCAAAAAACGCCCTGGTCATGAAGGGGGTAAACCTTCTGGTGCTCAAGTGGTTAAGCTGGCCACATATGTATTAAAATTCCTACTGGATCTAAATGGTTCCTGCTGAAATGGCCAAATTTTGATCGACTTTTAATGAATGGTCCTGCTTGAAAATGTGCATTTGACCAGTGCTTGCAGCCAATTGGCTGCAGTGCTGATCAGTGTATTCTGACAGCAGGAGAGTCCCGCTGTCAGAATATAATGACACAGAAGGGAGGATTTCCCCATCCATCTCAAACGTGTGCATTTTTAGGTATTCATGTTTGAAAAGGAACATTTGCATGTTGTGCTGATACTTGCAACTGTACATTTGGGGATATTTTTAAAGCTCTGCATTTTTACCTTTTAGGAATTAGTTTTACAATCACTGTTTTCTGTTTCATGTTTTATTACATACAAACAAGCACAGAGGTTGTCCTTGAACAATTTTTTTACAGCAGGAAAAGAGCCTAAAAACATTCAATTAGAATGAAAAATAGCCTTAAGCAATAGCATAAGAACATTTAACCAGAAGAGAAAATAGCCTAAGCGTATAGCCCAAAAACATTTGACCAGAAGGTTAGTTCATGTCAAATGAACGCACATGCATGTTTTATTAGAGGAATAGCTATGCACATTTTTATCAATGAATCCATTGTGTTTATGGGCCATTAATATATTACACAGTACATGTTAGCAATTAGACTCAAAAACATTGAGGTAATCAAATTTTGGTTTTAGGCACATAACCACTCAGCTGGCTTACATTCAGGAGCTGTAGTGTAAACTTCATAGCAAAATACATTTTCTAGTTACAATATATATGAAGCAATATCTTAAAGCTGAACTTCAGGCAGACATAAAAGACACAAATTAATTCAGCTCTGTAATTAATAGCTACTCCTTAAAGTGGATGTAAACCCTCACACGCCCAGTGAAGTGAACAGCCTCAGATGATACACAGGGATGAAACAAATCTCCCTATATAAGTTTTATATGTATATCTGCTGTCTTCATCTGTATATATGCCCTTTAGAAAGTGCTCTTCCTGTTAAAGTTTTTCTCTTCCTGGTTAGCACTGAGAGTGGATTATTGGCATACAGCCAAGACAGCTGATTGGAGGAAAGGCACACACCCCTCTCTTCATAGGCAAAGGAAGAAAGGAATGTGCAGAGCTCTGCTCTTAGACAAGTTGACTGCTAATCTATTTATAGCAACCTTCCATGACACACACTTCTATCTCCCTTGGAGAACATGTGAGAAGCCATGAGGCTGATAACAGAGCTAAGGAGCAAGAGACAGCTACGGGAAAACACCTGGATCTCTTCAGCAGCTCATCAGATCCTCACAGGCTTTGAGCAGTGTGTTCCCAGCTCTTTCTCTCGTCCATATAGTAAACTTGGTGTTGAGTTATTCACCTTATGTTCATCACAGAGGAAAAAGGGGGTACTCTTTACGTCTAGAGGAAAATATATTTAATCTCCAAATACGAGAATGTTTCTTCACAGTAAGAGCTGTGAAAATATGGAATAGACTCCCTCAAGAGCTAGTTCTGGCTAGCTCAGTAGCTTGCTTTAAAAGTGACTTGATTCCTTCATAAATGTACATAATATAACTAGATTCTAACATTTATAGGTAAAGTTGATCCAGGGAATATCCCATTGCCTCTCAGGCGATCAGGAAGGGATTTTTTTCCCCTGCTGGTGCAAATTGGATCAATCTTTGCTGTTTTTTTTTTTTGTTTTTTTTTTTGTGCCTTCCTCTACATCAACTGTGGGTATAGGATTGTGTATATGAGATGGTATGATAATTTTTTCTCTTTTTACCTTTTATAGGTTGAACTAGATGCACTTGTATCTTTTTTCAATCTGACTAATTATGTAACTATGTGCATTTCTGATATCCAGCCTACCCCGGCCATTGCCCTGTTGTCAAGGATCCCTGAGTCCATCTCCAAAATTAAAAAGGGCATCTTATGGCATTGTCTACTACAGTGTTTCTCAACTCCAGTCCTCAAGGCGCACCAACAGGTCATGTTTTCAAGATTTCCCTCAGATGAAACGGCTGTGGTAATTACTAAGGCAGTGAAACTGATCAAATCACCTGTGCAAAATAGTGGTAATCCAGAAAACATGACCTGTTGGTGCGCCTTGAGGACTGGAGTTGAGAAACACTGGTCTACTACATTGACTCGGGTTGCTGTGTCCTGATATTGGAAATCTACTTCCTTGCCCCACCTCTTAGAATGGGCCCTGATTTTAAATGAGATCATGGCATTAGAAACTTTGTTTGCAGAAGATAGCCCTGACCCTGGGGAGGTATGCACCATGTAGATGTGCTGGTGGGCATTTAGTAACTCTTCCACTTTCTAAGCCTTACCCAGTAATCGGTTCACTCGTTCTGAGGCTTTTTTGAGCATTTTTGCCCCCCTGCATTGTAACACTTTTAAGGTTTTCTTTTTAAGTGATATGTTTCCACTTATTGGTTTATTTGCTGATTTTCAAGCATCTCCATTGTTACAGGGTTATTGTACACCCATGGTATTATTTCAATTATAGTCATCCCACAAATATGTGTTTCTTGTAATAGCTTTGTAACCGCATGCCCTGTGTATGTAAATATCTTGAAAAGCTTCTTGAATAAAAAGTTAACATAAAAATAGTGGATCCCATTGTTGTAATGCTTGGTAGCCACACAGATGCAGAATGGAATGATATCTCTCACATAGGGCTCTAATAAGCATTACAATGTTGTATACACATTTCTTGTACCATATTAAAGGTATTTGTAGTTTTTATTGGATCCACAATAGGATAAAATCTTAATGATTTTATTTTGGATGAGTATAGCCATCTCAAATTGCAAGCAGCTTTTTTTAAGTGTCAATGAAATGTATAGCTTGGGGATTTCCTGTTTCTTTTTTTTTTTTTTTGTAGTTCACATGTGAAAACTTAAATAGGAAAAATATACATTTAAATTGAGTTATTTTGTATTATTGTGCACTGTTTTATTGCATTTAGGAGTTCTGTGGAACCTGTCTTCATGTGATGCCCTTAAAATGCCAATTATTCAAGATGCCCTCGCAGTGTTGACCAATGCAGTGATTATCCCTCATTCAGGGTGGGAAAACGCTATCTTACAGGATGATCGTAAAATACAGTTACATTCATCACAGGTGCTGCGCAATGCCACTGGGTGCCTAAGGTAAGTTTCAAAACAATAAAAAAAAGTGTATGTAAAATGTGTATTTATTCTATGTTTGTAGCTGTATTATGTAATCTGCTATAAAAAAAGTTTAGAATAAAAACAGACATGAAATATTGCATACAATATAAAATTGTCTACATAGTTTTTAAAATATTGTTGCCATTAGTACTATAAAATGTAAACCAATAGCCTCCTGACTTCAGAAGCCACAACACTGAATGGTGTACAACTCAGTCATAACCAGAGGGCTGCAGGGGTTCATGGGCTCTTGAAGTCAGAGGACACAAACAGGACTTTTTACCAGCTTTGTAACAGAGCAGAGAACTATTTCTTTCATTTGCACTTTCTTCCATAATGTTATGTTTTGTTTGTGTCTCTAGCACAATTATGAAATTGGAAACTTTTTTCCACATTTATTAAAATTAGTACTTTGGGCCATTGTCTATGTTTGTTTTTGTTTTTTTAATGTTTTTGATTGTCTTTTTTTTTTTTTTTCCAAGACAATTTTTGTTTAAGAAAAGAGTATACAGTGAGTATAAACAGTCGTCATACAATAAGATACAGAAACCTTTGGTAGAACAGCTTGTGACTACAGGTTGGCCCTGTTCAAACAGTTACAAAAATAAGTAAACACATCTCGAACAATGATAATTCAAGATCCATGAAAACAAAGGAGGCAAACATTATTAGGTTAAGGTAGATAATCAGGGACCAGGATTGTGAATAGGTATATGGATAGACCTACTGTTTTCAAAATCTTCTATCTTAATAAAGCAATAATAGCAAAAGAGTCCTGGTCGTTTACAAGTGTGCCAATGTCGCTTATGAGAGAAAGTATGTTATTCTGTAGTTCTCATGGGGTATGTAAGTCAAAAAAGAGTGTGAGAGGAGATGTATCCAGTCTGCGTGTACCATGTATCTCATGGACTTTGTGGGTAAAAGGTAAAAAAAAAGCTTTAGTTATGGTACACACATAGTGACCAATTTAAAGGTAAAATAATAATAGGGTTGGAGTAGAGGGAGGAAAGAAAAGAAGAAAAAAAAAGGAGGGGATGGGGAGTTAGGTATATGTAGTAATCGATATAATTATTAATATTATATCTGTGTATTAATTTGTCTAGTCCCTATAATTAGTTGGCCTATTAAACTCTGAGCACATGCTATTGTTAATATCACAATAATACCAGGTTAGCTATGAAACCAAACACACGGTGCTGCTAGTAAAACAAGTTACATTTATTTCCCAATAAAAATAGGAATGTATTAAAACAGCATAATTAGGAAAACTAACATAAAGATACTACAAGAAAATTGCAATACTACAAGGCCTACAATCGTAACACAATACAAGATTGATACTTAGCACATCCTCCTCGGCTGGTCCTCAGGTCTTCAAGAGACTGATTCTTAGCAAACATTTCCTTTTAACAAACATACCTCATCCAGACCCCCCCCCCCTTTTGCCTGCCCAACTTTGCCTTTGGACGAATCACAGTGTCTCTGGGGCATTCCCTCAACAGCCTATCATATGGACCGTCTTGTCCTCTGGGGGGCAGTGTTGGTCCATGCATCCGGCCGATGTCAGATTTCACAAACACCTGGGCCCTTGATTTCCTGTATCTCACCTCATCCATCATCCCTGTCAGTTTAGCTGCCTTTTGAAGCCTGGGTGGATAGTAGTTAATCAGGAAATTCCCATAGACAGGTCGGAGCCAGCATTGTCATGCGCAATGGGAGCTCAACAGGCCACATTCCAACCTGGGAGGCCACATCCTGCCCTCCCGGAAGTGTGACACTTTCAGCCTTTTCAAAAACCATGTGAGTTTTCTTCTCTTAGGTATAGTAATGAAATATATGTACAAATACGATATTCATGTTGAATTCCAACAGTATATTTGGAAGTGTGTGTGTGTGTGTGTGTGTGGGGGGGTGCCATCTCCTGCTCCCTCTTGGTATTTTTGTGGTTATTCTTGACCACAGCAGGATCTCATATAGGCATTGAGGGGTGACGGCCTATGTAGAGGAGGGAACTGTAGGTCAAATTTAATTTGCATGATTATAATTGTTTAATGGAAAGATATTATATCATTGTGTATGGTTTCCTAAACTTAACCAGAAACGTTATTTAAATGGGAGAATTCTGAGGTAGTTTGAAAAGGTGTCCAGCATGCCCACTTCAAGTTACATTTTTGTGGTGTGTCCCGAGCTATGTGTAGCAACCCCTCCATTTCTGCTATTTTGTGTATTCGATAGAGTGAGTTTTTTTTATACCACATGGCAGACACGATTCACCCAATTTTATCCCACTAATCTTGTATAGTGCATTCACATTTTTATCTGCTGTTAAGAATTTTAGGTTATTTGAAAATCATAAGTCTAATCCCAAAACATCTAATCCCAAACATCATATGATTAAAAAAAAAAAAAAAAAAAAAAAAAAAAATATATATATATATATATATATATATATATATATATATATATATATATATATATATATATATATTAATACTAAGGTATACTCCACTTACATCTTTTTGACAAATGTAGCTTTCTATTCAATCATATATTTTTTGTTTGAAAATCATTACAAAAGCAAACCTTTTTGTCTATTTCCAGGTCAAACATAGGGTTCATATGCAGGTCGTATTCTGTGGTAATCTTTTAAAGCAAATGAAGCCTGCATATGATCACTATGTCATAGCTACAGTCCAAGTGAAAGTTGTTATTCTTAATAGCAAAAGTGTACTCATTCCAGAATGGGCATGCAGATGTCTGGTTACTAGAGCCCCTGAAGGTTAAAAGTAGAGACATCTCATAGAAGTACTAGATGTTTTACTTTCAACACATATTAATCCTGTGCTGTTTCTCTATGGCTAGCTTCTGTCTTCTTATTTCCTAAGATCCCCAACAGTACATGAGTCTTTCTCTATTTATGCTGTACAAGTGTGAGACCCCTTTAGGGAGACTTAGTTTATCCAGAGGGCCAGTGGGACCAGTGGGCCTTCTGTTTTTTCAATCAACAAACTAATGACTATAGTTTCTCATCAAACCTGAATGAGGGCCTCAATGGTTAATGCTGTCTTTTCTACTGTTCTGGATTTTCCTGTGTCATTAGTCTGGCTGTCCCTCTTTAATATATCCTTCAATTGTAAAAGTGCCCTTTGAAACAGTTTGCGATCCTGGCAATACCATTTACAACATTGTCTCACTTCTCAACGCTGTGGGTTTTTTTTCAGTTCATAGTGACCCCCTTGACAGTAGGTGTCTGTTCAGTCGTGTACACATATCTTTGTAAAGATTTGTATGTTGGCATTGGACA
This sequence comes from Aquarana catesbeiana, assembly GCF_042186555.1. Taxonomy (NCBI): domain Eukaryota; kingdom Metazoa; phylum Chordata; class Amphibia; order Anura; family Ranidae; genus Aquarana; species Aquarana catesbeiana. Next base: position 249,809,439 of record NC_133328.1, on the reverse strand, counting down.
TGTCCTTGTACAGAGAACCTCAGTTGTAATCTCCCTCCCCGGTCACCCTTTGTGTGTCTATTGATCTGACGAAGAGTTCTAGACAGCCCTTGGTGCAGGTTTATGGATCACCAACCTCGTCATATCCCATTATTGTTCCTGAGCTACCACTCTTTTGCTTGTCATATGTTTCCTGGACAGTAAATCAGTGATCCTCAAACTGCTTAAATTTTGGCCAGCAGGTATTTCCTGCTGTCATGCTTGGTCAATATCAAATGTTATTGCACCAGTGTCAGGGCTGGGCTAAGCCCTTCCTTCTCTGAGCTGGCCACTCAGCTGTCAGCTAATTGCCAGCTCCCATCTCTCTCCACAGTTACTCAGCTGTTGTTGATATCCTGCTTGTCAGTCCTGCCTACTTAAGCCATCCAGTCCAGAGGAGCTCTGCCCTCGCCTTGGTCAACATCACAAAAAAAATCTTCTGTGTTACTGTTTAAATACTGGCTTTGCTGACATCCCTTCTGGCTCTGGATTCTGCTTGCTGTTCCACTACTTTGATCCCTGACTTCTGGCTTGGCTGACTATCCATTCCAGTTACTGAACTTTGGCTATGTTTTGACTATGTTTGTTCTTTTTACATTTATTATTAAACAAGTGTGATTTACCTGTACTTCTGTCTCGGTCTGATTTCATGGTTTCTGACAGTAGGCTAAGGCCATGAATTCAGAAGATGCAGTTAATCCACTTGTTGGTAATATTTTTTCCAGATTGGATGAACTGGCTCACCGCATTGATCAGTTCGCTATGGCGTTACAAACGCTCCTGAGTTGCATGGCTCACCTGGAATCTCCCACTGTGACTGCCCCCATACAACCTATGTTGCAGGCCGACCCTGCTGCTGCTCCAGACTTACCATTCTCCTAAGGCAGCTGGCCACCCTGGGAAGAATCAACTAGTTTGGGCCATTTCCCAACTATTCTGGTGGCCTAGTCTACGTGCTGATGTAACTGCCTTCATAGCTGCCTGTTCCGTGTGTGCTCAGAGTAAGACTCCACGACACCTTCCAGTGGGCCTCCTACAACCCATACCCAATGGAGAGAGGCCCTGGACCCACCTGTCTATGAATTTCATTGTGGAGTTACCCAACTCCCAGGGCAACACAGTTATCCTTATGGTGGTTGACCGGTTCTCAAAGATGTGTCATTGTATTCCACTTAAGAAGTTGCCCACTTCTAAGGAACTGGCTTCCATTTTTGCTTGGGAGATCTTTCACTTACATGGGCTACCCAAGGTGATTGTCTCGGACAGGGGTAGTCAGTTTGTGTCTCGGTTCTGGCGAGCCTTTTGTGCACAGTTGAGAATTCAGCTTGCTTATTCCTCTGAATATTACCCGCAGTCTAATGGGACCGCAGAACGAGCCAATCAGTTGGAGAAATTCCTACATTGCTATATTTCTGACCATCATAACAACTGGTTAGACCTATTACCGTGGGCAGAGCTTGCTCACAACAGTGCCTTGAATTCTGCTTTGCGATTGTCCCCGTTTATGGCGAATTGTGGTTTCCAATCTTCCATGTTGTCTGACTGGTTTGTTCCACAGAATATTCCTGCATTAGAGGAGCATCTCTGTGGTCTTCGTTCCACTTGGGCAAAAGTCCAGGAGGCTTTGCGTCATGCTAATGATAGGTACAGACTCCATGCTGACCGCAGACGCCTGCCTGCGCCTTCCTACCAGGTTGAGGACAGGGTCTGGCTGTCATCTCGCAATCTCCGACTTTATGTTCCCTCACTGAAGTTTGCACCTCGGTTTATTGGGCCTTTCCGTATTCTTTGCAGGATTAACCCAGTGGCTTACACATTAGACCTTCCTTCTAATATGCATATTTCAAATGTATTTTATGTCTCCTTATTAAAGCCTTTGATCTGCAACTGCTTTACCACCTCGGTGCCACGTCCTAGCCCTGTACAGGTTGAGAACCATGAGAAGTATGAAGTACAGTCCATTGTTGACTCCCGTAGGTTCCGTGGGTGCATACAGTACATGGTGCATTGGAAAGGGTACGGTCCAAAGGAACGATCTTGGGTCTCATCCTCGGACGTACATGCCCCTGTCCTCCTCCATGATTTCCATAGACGTTTTCCCCTCAAGCCAGGTGGTTCTCCGAGGGGGAGGGGTGGTTAAGGAGGGGGGGTACTGTCAGGGCTCAGCCCTTCCTTCTCTAAGCTGGCCGCTCAGCTGTCAGCTAATTGCCAGCTCCCATCTCTCTCCACAGCAGTTACTCAGCTGTTGTTGATATCCTGCTTGTCAGTCTTGCCTACTTAAGCCGTCCAGTCCAGAAGAGCTCTGCCTTTGCCTTGGTCAACATCACAAGAAACATCTCCTGTGTTCCTGTTTAAAGACTGGCTTTGCTGACATCCCTTCTGGCTCTGGATCCTGCTTGCTGTTCCACTACTTTGATCCCTGACTTCTGACTTGGTTGACTAGCCATTCCAGTTACTGAACTTTGGCTATGTTTTGACTACGTTTGTTCTTTTTACTTTTATTATTAAACAAGTGTGATTTAACTGTACTTCTGTCTCGGTCTGATTTCATGGTTTCTGACAACCAGACCAGTACCATTTGCCCTGGCTTAAGCTGTCATCAGGCTCTGGTCTTGATCCCCGTTCAAACAGTTTTTACCACTGGGGAATTAAGTTAAAGTGATTGTAAAGGATAATTTTTAATTTTTTTAATATAACAAACATATCATACTTACCTCCACTGTCTAGCTCGTTTTGCACAGCGTGGCCCTGAAAATCCTCTTCTGGGGGTCCCTGGTGGCTCTCGCGGCTCCTCCCTGCATCAGATAACCCCCTAGGAGAAGCGCTCTCCTGAAGTGTTTACTTTGCGGGCACGCTCCCGAGTCCAGCATTTGCGTCCACAGACACGAATGCCAGATTCGGCCCCGCCCCCGGCACCCAAGCCATTAGATTTGATTGACAGCAGCGGGAGCCGATGGCTGCGCTGCTATCAATCTATTCAATCAAGAGCCGGGACCCTGTAAAGAGAGGGACAGCGTGTCCCCGCTGAGGAGATAAAGGGGCTAAGGTAAGTAAAATGGGGGGCTGGGGGGCCGGTGACTTGATGCATTAAGGTGAAAAAACACAAGGGTTTACAACCCCTTTAAAATCTCTTTTTCATAAACCGTTTCTGTCTTTGGGGATTTCTGGTCACGGAACTGATGATTACCTACATGGTGATGGGACAGACTTCTGGCTGGCAGTGTTGCCCATATGTTACTGTTGTGTGACGTATGTGCACTGCTCTGCTTTGCCCATTGAATGAAAAAAAACCTGGGAAAAGGTCAGATATCATGTAAGCACCTTTTGGAGGAATAGTGCAGGGAGTGAGAGCTTGAGTTTGCCCAGTAACTAGAGACCTGTAACTTACATTTCTTTTGTATTAACAATATTTGAATGGTCAAGCAACAGTCAGCACAGATTTAGGAAGCAGTATTAAACAAATCGATTTCCTTTTTATGAGAAAATAAGCAGAAACTTAAAGAGAGCGGTGTTTGAATGGAGGAGAAGATTTGGATGCCGCACACCGGATGTAGTCAAAAAACTTCACTTTATTGAAAAAATGGGATCATCAAAATAACAAGACTGTCATGCAGAAAGTACAGGTAAGCTGACGCGTTTCGCACTCAGGACTGAGTGTTTACTCATAGCTGCTATAGCCTGGAGCTCTTCTGCTCTGAAACTTCTACTTACACCTGGGTCAGTGTCAGCCTGAGCGGTGGAAACACTTTCTTTGCTTGTCTGCATCTAAGGATTAAAGAGAGCGGTGGCTGTGGTTGTAACACATTTAGACATTCCTTAAGCTTTTGACAGTGTGCCTCACAGGTGGCTAAAGTGTAAAACTACATTTTGCACTTTAGCCACCTGTGAGGTACACTGTCAAAAGCTTAAGGAATGTCTAAATGTGTTATAACCACAGCCACCGCTAAAAAGTATAGAAACATTTTTTAACAGAAAATGTACTTTAAAGTGTTAACGCTTTTGGAACTGTTACATTAACTTTATTATAAATTTTATAGTGCTTAAGTTTTAAAGTACTTTCTCCAAATTCCTTGGGGGACACAATCAGTCTTCTATGGCTGGCATAGTTGCTGCCTCTAGGAAGTTGGACACTAGGCAAAACAGAAGGCACAGCCCCATTTAGTGGCTTTATCGTGCATATTCTGAATAGGCTCCATTTATCTCAGTGTCCTGAGAAGGGAATATGTCTCTGCTCAACTCTTCTGGATAAAGATACTTTATGTGTAACTATGAAAAATAAAAAACACAATATCATTAACATAGCAGTTTTTCAGTTCATTTTGTTTATTGGGTTTTAACTATAAACAATACAGTATCACATATGATTTTTCTACAGGCCTGGAAAAATCAGTTTGTAAATGGATAGAAAAACGTATTCAGAGAATAGTGGTTAATGATTCATACTCTGATGGTCTAGGGTTTGGAGGTCAACTGATTATCAATACGGCCGATTATTGCGGGCCGATATCCACAATTTTAGAAGAATCGGTATCGATAGCGAACTATACCGATGTTACCAATATTGGTCACCGCAGGCCGGGGCCATCTTTTTGGGGCCCAGAAGCCTGGAAGGTGGGGCGCACACGCACACAACATCATTACGCCTCCTCGCACTGGGCCTAAACGTGAGTCTGACAGTCCTGGCCTCCCTCACCTCACTTCAACACTCGAATGGACACGCCAGCAGCCAGCCACCCACCCACAGCAAGGTGCCAGGCCAGCCAGTAGCCATCCACAGCAAGATGCCAGGCCAGACAGCCAGCAGCCAGCCATCCAGAGCAAGGTGCCAGGCCAGCCAGCCAGCAGCCACCCATCCACTCACAGCAAGCTGCCAGGACAGGCAGCCAGCCAGCAGCCAACCACCCACCCACAGCAAGGTGCCAGGCCAGCCAGCCAGCAGCCATCCACAGCAATGGTCCAGGTCAGCCAGCCAGCAGCCACCCAGCAACCCACGGCAAGGTGCCAGCCAGCAGCCAGCAAATTGGGCACAATTATCCATTCTCCCTCCCCAGTGTCGTGTGACTCATTAGTGTTCCAAGGTCTCAGGCGTGAATGGAGAGCAAGTGTGTTAAATTTGGTGTTATCGCTCTCACTCTCTTACTGGCCTTTGTAAGTGCAACATGGCACCTCATGTCAAAGAACTCTCTGAGGATCTGAAAAAATAAATTGTTTCTCTACATAAAGATGGCCTAGACCAGTGATGGCACCCCAGATGTTTTGGAATTAAATTTCCCATGATGCTCAACTACACTGCAGAGTGAATGAGCATCATGGGAAATATAGTTCCAAAACATCTGGGGTGCCAAGGTTTGCCATCACTTGCCTAGGCTATAAGAAGATTGCCAAGACCCTAAAACTGAGCTGCAGCATAGTGACCAAGACCATACAGCGGTTTAACAGGACAGGTTCCACTCAGAACAGGCCTTGCCATCGTCGACCAAAGAAGTTGCGTGCACATGCTCAGCGTCATATCCAGAGGTTGTCTTTGGCAAATAGACGTATGAGTGCTGCCAGCATTGCTGCAGAGGTTGAAGGGGTGGGGGGTTCAGCCTGTCAGTGCTCAGACCATACGCCTCACACTGCATGAAATTGGTCTGCATGGCTGTCGTCCCAGAATGAAGCTTCTTCTAAAGACGATGCACAAGAAAGCCTGCAAGACAAACAGACTAAGGACATAGATTGCTGGAACCATGTCCTGTGGTCTGATGAGACCAAGATAAACTTATTTGGTTCAGATTGTGTCAAGCGTGTGTGGCGGCAACCAGGTGAGGAGTACAAAGACAAGTATGTCTTGCCTACAGTCAAGCATGGTGGTGGTGGGAGTGTCATGGTCTAGGGCTGCATGCTACAGCTCATTGAGGGAACCATGAATGCCAACATGTACGGTGACATACTGAAGCAGAGCATGATCCCCCTCCCTTCAGAGACTGGACCGCAGGGCAGTATTCCAACATGATAACGACCCCAAACACACCTCCAAGACGACCACTGCCTTGCTAAAGAAGCTGAGGGTAAAGGTGATGGACTGGCCAAGCATGTCTCCAGACCTAAACCCTATTGAGCATCTGTGGGGATTCCTCAAATGGAAGGTGGAGGAGCGCAAGGTCTCTAACATCCACCAGCTCTGTGATGTTGCCATGCCAAGAGGGTTAAGGCAGTGCTGGAAAATAATGGTGTCCACACAAAATATTGACACTTTGGGTCCGATTTGAACATTTTCACTTAGGGGTGTATTCACTTTTGTTGCCAGCGGTTTAGACATTAATGGCTGTGTGTTGAGTTATTTTGAGGGGACAGCAAATTTACACTGTTATACAAGCTGTACACTCACTACTTTACATTGTAGCAAAGTGTAATTTCTTCAGTGTTGTCACATGAAAAAATATAATAAAATATTTACAAAAATGTGAGGGGTGTACTCACTTTTGTGAGATACTGTAAATACCTTTTCTCATTAGCAGTTAGAGCAGTCTTGTGACTTCTATCAGTGTCCATCCAAGCATTGGTTAAAGCTTGTAGGAAGAGTTTTATTGACTGACCTATGAGACTGTAAAACCCCTGATCCATTGCCTGGACAGTGCTGATTGGCCCTGTGCTGATCACATGCATCCTCCCAAGAAAAAAAACATCTTTAGCAATACACACCAAACTGAGCATGTGCAGCGTGACTCCATAGACTCTGTGTTATCAGGAAATTATTAGAAGTCAGTGGAAGAAGGTGGGGGATCAGAGAAGCCAGGATCAAACAGCCTTTTTACACAATGCGGAGGAATAACCCCTTAGGTTTCACAGTGAGTATAACAAGCATTCTTTACTGCATATACAGACTGATTTTCCTGTTATGGGTTTAGTAACACTTTAACCACTTGCCAACCAGCCGCCGCAGTCATACTGCGACAGGTTGGCTCTCCTGCGCGAACCACTGTGCATATACAGCGGTCCGTGCATGTCAAACTGTGGGCGCCTGCACACCGCTGCATGCCGTGGGAGTGCGCCCATGGTTCCTGCAGACTCAATGTCCGCCAGCGACCCGCGATCGCGGTACACAGATGCAGATCGGGGATCTGCCTATGTAAACAAGGCAAATCCCCAATTTTGACAGGAGACATGTCAGAGATCTGCTGTTCCCAGTGATCGGGAACAGTGATCTCTGTCATGTCTCTGGCAGCCCATCCCCCCTACAGTTAGAACACACCCAGGGAACACAGTTAACCCCTTAATCGCCCCCTAGTGTTAACCCCTTCTTTGCCAGTGTCATTTATACATTGAGCAGTGCATTTTTATAGTACTGATTATTGTAATAATGTCACTGGTCCCCAAAAAGTGTCACATAGGGTCAGATTTGTCCACCACAATGTCGCAGTCCTGCTAAAAATCTCAGATCGCTGCCATTACTAGTAAAAACATAAAAAAAAATAAAAGTCCGCAAATCTATCCCATATTTTGTAGACTCTATAACTTTTGCGCAAACCAATCAATATACGCTTATTGCAATTTTTTTTACCAAAATATGTAGAACACATATTGGCCTAAACTGATTTTTTTAAATTGTCGCTCTTTTTTTGTTTATAGTGCAAAAAATAAAAACCACAGAGGTGATCAAATACCACCAAAAGAAAGCTCTATTTGTGAGAAAAAAAGGACATAAATTTTGTTTGGGTACAACGTTGCACGACCACGCAATTTTCAGTTAAAGTGACGCAGTGCCGTATCGCAAAAAATGGCCTGGTCAGGAAGTGGGTAAAACCTTCCGGGGCTGAAGTGGTTAATACATCTGTCTTTTCTGTTTCATTTGTGACCAACTTCCCATGTTCATCTGTTATAGGGCCTATCTGATCTTTCATAACTTTTTTCCTATTTATATAGTAACCTCTTTAGGACAGCCTGCCCGCATTGTACTGCGAATGGGTGGCTCCTACAGGCACAGCGGAATTTTGTCAGCAGGTCCCAGTCAATGAGTCATGACCAGGACCTGCTGATTGGCTGTGTCCAATCACAGCCCAGAACCCTGTTTTGACAAACAACACAGGGCTCTGTATAGAGGGAACAATCTGTTTGTTTCGGGAGAAGGAACCAAGAGCTTTCTAGTAAAAAGCAGCACGTGGGGGCGTGGCCTGCAGTGGCATGTGAGAGGATGCTCATCGCAGAGCTCCCGCGGTACATCCTCTTTTGATCCTTCCCTCGCCATCTAACCCGCTCCATAACAACCACAACTGCTGGCTATCGACTCCTGGATCTACTCAGACTTTTCACCATCTTGCCCGGAACAGATGATGGGCCATAGGGGTGAAAAAGATATCAAGATCGTGGCAGCCCTGGAAGCCCAAGATGGCACCGAACTCCCTGAGCCACAACGCGATCCGCAAGGTGCAAAAAAGCTGAAAGACATTGGGGGTCCCACAAATCTTCCAAACCCCAGGGGAAAGAGCAGTTCAATGACATGCTATACTATACCCAGAAACTGATGGGTGCTGGCTGCTCCTCGCTCCTTGATGCTCAAGTCTTCCTATGTGATCATGAGCTTGCTGACCAAGAGGGGCCTGGTGCATTGGATAATACTGTTCCCTTACAGACTTCCCCTATACCAACACCAGATATTTTTTGCATGCCCACTGATGAAACTGCACAACCCACACTGAGTGAAATATTGAGTGAAATATTGCAAGCAGTTCATAAATGCACAGCCACTGTGGTTGATCTTAAAGAACAATTTGGGGGTTGTAAAGAAACAGTGCCACTCCTCTGCCAGGAAAAATCAGAGAGAGAGAACCACGGTCAGTGATTTGGAGGATCAACTACAGTGCCTTGAAAAAGTATTCACACCCCTTGACATTTTCCACATTTTGTCATGTTACAACCAAAAACGTAAATGTATTTTAATGGGATTTTATGCGATAGACCAACACAGAGTGGCACATAATTGTGAAGTGGAAGGAAAATGATGATAAATGGTTTTCCATTTTTTTACAAATACATATCTGAAAAGTGTGGCGTGCATTTGTATTCAGCCCTCTTTACTCTGATACCCCTATGTGACAGACCTAGCCGGGACAGAGGCAGTTGGAGAGGACTGAATGCAAGCCTGTTGCCTTTTGATTATGGGCCCTAGCATTTGGGGGAATGGTGCTCTCTGTGAGCTGTATGCCTGGGGACCCTGGGGTTGGTGTTACTTTGGATTCAGCTCCATGTCCCCCCAAAACACACAGACTCTGGGGACCCTTTATATGCCATATTAGAATGATAAGACTGATTCATTCTGTTGGGACACATCCTGTGAGGAGATGCTGGTGTCATCCATTCCAACTACCTGTGTTTATGTTAATTGAATGAGCTGATGACATTGTCCTCTATACAATGTAGGAGACGGGACGACTCCTATTGGAGCTGCTGCTATTGTGAGAAGGTGTCCTGTGATAATTAACTCAGTCTGGGCAAAAGGTCATGTCTCAATCACCTAGGCTGTATAAAGGATTAGTTAATTAGCTCATGTTAATTAGGTTAATTAAGTTACAGTTGTATTGTTAGAGGAGGTTCCAACGGCATATAAAGTCTTGTAATTTTGATTCTAAAAAAAAGTGAGTTCATGTTAGCAACAAGCAAGTGTCGCCTTGTTTTGTGCTCAGAGAGGTTGGAATATCTGATATCTGTATACAGACTGGGAGGAAGTGGTATATGACGGAAGGAACTCAAGCGGAGTGTGGGACGTTCCGTGACACCCTAACTAAAATTTAATGGAACCAATTGACTTCAGATGTCACCTAATAGAGTCCACCTGTGTGTAATTTAATCTCAGTATAAATTCAGCTGTTCCATGAAGCCCCCAGAGGTTTGTTAGAGAACCTCGGTGAACAAACAGCATCATGAAGGCCAAGGAACACACCAGACAGGTCAGGGATAAAGTTGTGGAGAAGTTTAAAGCAGGGATAGGTTAAAAAAAAATCCCAAGCTCTGAACATCTCACGGAGCCCTGTTCAGCCTATAATCCTAAAATGAAAAGAGGATCGCATCACTGCAAACCTACCAAGACATGGCCGTCTGCCTAAACTGACAGGCTGGGCAAGGAGAGCATTAATCAGAGAAGCAGCCAAGAGCCCCATGGTAACTCTGGAGGAGCTGCAGAGATCCACAGCTCAGGTGGGAGAAGCTGTCCACAGGACAGCTATTAGTCGTGCACTCCACAAATCTGGCCCTTATGGAAGAATGACAAGAAGAAAGCCATAAGAAATCCTGTTTGCAGTTTGCGAGAAGCCATGTGGGGGACACAGCAAACATGTGGAAAAAGGTATGAAGGCAGGTGTGGAAGATCTTAGAAGAAAACCTGTTAGAGTCTGCAAAATACTTAAGATTAGGGTGGAGGTTCACCTTCCAGCAGGACAACAACCCTAAACATACAGCCAGAGCTACAATGAAATGGCTTAGATCAAAGCATATTCATGTATTAGAATGGCCCAGTCAAAGTTCACACCTAAATCCAATTGAGAATCTGTGGCAAAACTTGAAAAATGTTGTTCACAAATGCTCTCCATCCAATCTGACAGAGCTTGAGCTATTTTGCAAAGAAGACTAGGCAAAAATGTCACTCTCTAAATGTGCAAAGCTGGTAGAGACATACCCAAAAAGACTTGCAGCTGTAATTGTAGCGAAAGGTGGTTCTACAAAGTATTGACTCAGGGAGGTTCAATACAAATGTATGCCACACTTTTCACATTATTTTTTGCAAACAATTTTGAAAAAAAATTATTTTCCTTCCCCTTCACAATTATGTGCCACTTTGGTCTATCATAAAATCCCAATAAAATACATTTTTGTTTTTGATTGTAACATGACAAAATGTGGAAAATTTCAAGGGGCATGAATACTTTTTCAAAGGCACTGTACCCCCCCCCCCCCCTTAATCTCCCCTGCCAGAGATGCCAGAATGGCTGCCCAACAAGTTACACAAGCTAATAACAGAGCTGACAACATCAAGAATCACTTCTGGCAAAACAAAGTCTGGATAGTTGGGCTATAGGTAGAGGATCGTGACCCCACTGAAATATTTGGCAAGGAGGCCTTTACTCCCCTCTTTGCAGTGGAGCGGGCACACCACACACCACCTCATTCCCTCCCCCCAGGTAACTCACTAAGATTCATGATTGCCCACCTGCTAAATTATAAAAATTGTGAGATTATCCTGCGCCTCGCCTGTGAGAGGGGTACGGTCCAGTACAATGGAACTAGGGTCTCCTTTTTCCCTGACTTCTCTGTAGAGCTCCAACGCAGAAGATCCAAGTACGCTGATGTGAAAAAGAGACTGCAATGCCTTCAACTAAAATATGTTATGCTTTATCCAGCCAGGCTACGGGTCAAAGCTGAAGGCCAAACCCACTTCTTTAAAACAGCTGCAGACGCGGCCACTTGGGTTGACCAGCATGAACAAGACCTCCGAAGTCGGCGACCTGACAACGACAGAGACAGATTCTTGTGGTGACACTTCCTCGGGTCGGTATGGCACCTCTATGTCAGCCCTAGGGCAACGTTTTTCTTACTAAGGGATAGTATTCCTTTCCCACACCTAGCGAAAAGAAAGCTACTGGCTATTCCTATCTCGTTAGTGCTCTGAGCTAGGTCAATGTGTGTGCACTCTCTCAGAACGCACCTACAGCCCTCATGGGCACAGAGAGGACTGATCCTTATTCTCACCATAATGATTCTAGCTTCGCTACTCCCTCGGTTCCATATTTCTACAGATATGTTTCCTGCGCAGTTGTGCGATTATAAAACAAGTTGGATCTCACCAGGTACCTTAATTCAGTACAACTCACCGTTTGATTTGTTTTTCCTGTTACATTGCAGTTTGCTATCTCCCGCCGACTAACTATTCCTTATGGGGTTAATCCATCATGGTCGAAATACCTTAATGATTTGCCCATACGCCCCCTATCCCCTGCGGCCCATCTTACTCTTGATGAGATACCGAGGTCGGCCTGTTCCTTCCCCACATGCAAAGCCCCTGAGGACGATGGTATTCCCATGGAGGTATATACCACCTATGGGGAGATGATCCTGCCCAGATTGCTGAAGGTTTTTAATGCCTCTGTTAAGGTAGGCTTTCAGTATGGTGAGTTGCATGAGAAGATCATGCTATGCGCCGAAGATATGTTACTATTTCTAAGAGACACTTCCTCATCTCTGACCAGTGTTATGTCTGGGCGATTCTCCGATCTCACTATTAATTGGACCAAGTCTGCATTAATGTTGGATAACTCGCTCGGACGGGCAGCGTCTATTCCCTGCTCCATCCTCTTAGTGACCTCTTTCAGATACCTGGGTATCCAAATCTCCCGGAATATTGTTTTCTTAATGTGTATACCCTGATGGCCCAGTTTAGAGACAAAATAAACATTTGGAATAACCTCAAAATGTTCCTGGCAGGGAAAACAAATCTAATTAAAATGATAATTATGCACCAACTTTTATATGTCCTTCATAATTCCCCTGTGGTAGTCCCCTTAATAACATTTCGGGTAGTTAATTCCCTTTTTAGGTTGTTACTTTGGGGTGCCCGCCCCCCCCCATGAGACTGCCCGACTCACTGTGTGGTAGTTGCAGACAAACATCTGGGGATCTTATTCATCTCCTGTGCCCAAAGCTACATCGCTACTGGAGTGACGTCCTCTCCACACTTAATAGAGTATGTCAGGTGAATGTTCCACTGAATCCTATTCATTATTTACTTGGAATCCTTGAAGTGATACCTGAGAAAACAACAAGAGTGGCTTTCTCCAGGGCCTTATTTCAGGCTAGGAAGGTCATTCTACTGGTTTGGAAATCCATAACTTCCCCATCGGTTAAAACATGGGTGACTCATATGGGGAACACTCTCCTTTTGAAGAGATACATATACCAGCATGGGGGTCGACTTAATAATTATGAGAAACTCTGGTCTCCATGGCTCAATTTCCCCAGGCTAACCCCAAAGGAGTTCATTCTACTGAGGGAATTGCAGTGTCCTATGGGCTGAGTGTATTCTGGGAGACTCTTGGGAACATAGGAGTAATGAATGTGAGACGTATAGCCAAATGCAGGTTCTATATATTGAGTACCCAATCCCCATCCATTTGGGTGTGCAGATAGGGAAGGTTTAAAGCAGTTGTATTGCCCGCTTGGTGATTTTTACCTACGTGTAAGCATATAATAAGGCTTACCTGTAGGTAAAAAGAATATCTCCTAAACCTGCACGGTTTAGCAGATATTGACCCTGCATGCAGCCTCTGCAGGTCAGGCGTATCCTGCCGGAACTTGCCAGAACGAAGTGCTCCTGCGTGCATGCTTTATCGCGGTTCTGGCCACTCACAGCAACAGAGCCAGCGATCCCAGAAGAAACGCAGAGGGAATATGTCAGCTCCCTCAGCGGTGATCAAATACCACTGAAAGAAAGCCCTGTTTGTGTAAAAAAATTATATACATTTTGTTTGGGTACAGCATTGCATGACCTCACAATTATCAGTTAAAGTAGCACAGTGCTAAATAGCAAAAAAGGGCCTGGTCATGAAGGGAGTAAAACCTTCTAGAGCTGAAGTGGTTAAAAAAAGGGACTTGTTTTACTTGCTATATCAATGTGTATCTTGTATTCTATTTCAGCCACCCTGATTGCTTCCTTGCATTTCTTGTTATATACCTTGTAAATCTGGAATGCCGGGGGTATCTGTTCTGTTTGTTTTTTTATATACTAGAATTTAGGTACGTAGGTTTTAGTTTTATTCTTGTATGTTTGTTACTCTGTGGAATACCTCGACTAATTCAATTGTTTAATTCATATTTAAAACACTCCCACTTGCCCTGTGTGCTCTTTCCTGCAAAAATTTGGTATTTTTAGCGCCGCTTTACCGTCGTTTTAGCGCCACTATTTGACCACTAGCGGGGCGGTTTCAACCTCCGCTAGCAGCCAAAAAAAGGTTAAAACTGCCCGCAAAGCGCTGCTGCAGCGGTGCTTTGCAGGCGGATTTGCGGCGCTGCCCCATTGTTTTCAATGGAAAAGGGTGCTTTAGGAGCGGTGAATACACTGCTCCTATAGCACTGCAAGGATGCAGCTTGCAGGACTTTTTTGACCGTCCTGCAAGTGCACCTCTCCAGTGTGAAAGTCCTCAGGCTTTCACATTTGAGTGAATTGAGCGGCTCTTTCATGGCGCTTTGCAGGTGCTATTTTTAGCGCTATATCGCCTGCAAAGCGCCTCAGTGTGAAAGTAGCCCAATGCCCCGTACACACGGTCGGACTTTGTTCGGACATTCCGACAACAAAATCCTAGGATTTTTTCCGACGGATGTTGGCTCAAACTTGTTTTGCGTACACACGGTCGCACAAAGTTGTCGGAATTTCCGATCGCCAACAACGCGGTGACGTCAAGCTTGTACGACGAGACTAGAAAAGGCCAGTTCAGAACCAAGCGCAGCACCCTTTGGGCTCCTTTTGCTAATCTCGTGTTAGTAAAAGTTTGGTGAGAGACGATTCGTGCTTTTTCAGACTCGTGGCTTTCAGATCGTTTTCTGCGGTTCAGTTTGTGCTTGTGGGTTTGTATCTGCTCTTCAGTGCGTGCAAGCAAGTTCCGCGTGACTTTAAGTAGTCATTGTGTTCTTGTTCGTTCGTTACTGTTTTTCAGGTCGCTCTTCACAGGCCTTGCTGTTCTTTAGTGCGTTCTGTTACTTCGTTCTGAGCAGCCGACCGTTTTCTAGCCATGTTGCGTATACGTGCTCCTCGTAGAGTTCGTGCTGTGTGGGGGCTTGGTGTTGGGGTCCTGACCTTGACACAAGTCCAGTCCATGAACAGGGTGGGGAGGAGTTCATGGACCAAGAATTGGTTGCTTCAGCGTGACCAGTTCTCTCATATGCCTTTGCTCCGTGAGATCCGTGAGAATAATCCTGATGATTTCAGGAACTTTCTCAGGATGACGGACCACGTATTTTACCGTCTGCTGGCTTCGCTGACCCCCTATATCAGCAGGCAGGATACCTGCATGAGGCAAGCCATCACCCTGGAGCAGAGGCTGGTCGCTACCCTGCGGTACTTGGCGACAGGGAGAAGCCTGCAGGACTTGAAGTTCTCGACAGGCATCTCCCCCCAGGCTCTGGGGATCATCATCCCAGAGACCTGTTCTGCCATCATACATCTCCTGCAGAAGGAGTATATGAAGGTAAGATTTTTATCCTTTAATATCACATTTTATTGTATTTAATGTTTGCTAATATATTGTATTCCTTTCCTCATTCCCTAATTACCATGATTGGGATATGCTGTGAATGTCCCCTTTGTTCTCATGCATGCTGGATTTTTATGTAATTATTTTTTAAGTCCTTCATACATATCTGCCTTCACTTACCTCCCCAACATGCTCTCCTGCCCCTATATTCACCTCATGTAGTCACTTAACAATGTATTTTATCAGCTCCATAGTAGTGATTTACCCCAAACACCCCCTAAAATGTTTTTAAAGGTGATTTGTGCTTTAAATTCAGGCAGAGTGCCAGAGGCTTTTTTTTGTAGTGTCCCCAAATCATTTTTCTAAACCCTCCCTCCCCCCAACTGCTAAGTCAGCTGATCCCAATTCTCTATCTATCCTCAATCATCTATCATACACTGGGAAGTCTCAGCCAGGAGGTGGCCGAGCCGGCTGCCTGATCTGCAGGTCCCTCCCCTACACCTGGAAAGAGAAAGTGTCAGGAGGAGGCTGCCATAGGCCTCTTTTGGAGGGCTACAGAGGCCCTGGGAGCACCACAGACCATGGAGGATGACTTCGCTGCCATCATTGCCTCTAAAATGCAGAGGATGGAGGAGGGACAACAACTCATGTATGAGTCGTTAATATTGGAGGCTCTTAATAAGGGGATGAGGGCCCAAATTACATCTGAAACACACCTTTGTGAACTCACACATGGTCCTCCTCCTCCTCCTGCAGGTCCTCCTCCTTCTCCTTCTCCTCCTAGTCCTCCTCCTACTCCAGGTCCTACTCCTCCTCCTGCCACATCTCCAACAGCAGAGCCACAGCCAGGAAGGTAGCGTGGAAGGAAGACCAGAAAGTGAGGACCCTGGATCCAGTCTGGTCGGCCAAAAGATGCAGCCTCTTGTGGTACCACAGCCTGGGGACACAGATGTCATCTGCTGCTTTCCGGATCTCTGGGACTTCTGGACCAGACTGCCCTCACTTACATATGGACTCCTCAGGCCACCAATTTTGATGTTCAAGAATTGATGTCTGCCCTGGGGGTCCCAGGATTCGCTAATTTCTCCTGTTGATCCAGCGTTGCCTCCCTCTTTGTTTGGTTCTGAGCCCTTAATAAAGGAATTTTGGTTTGAATTATACTTGCCTATGTGTGTTTTACTTCAAAAAGGACAGTTTGTTTGTGAGGATTCAGGTACATTTCAAAAATACAATGTGAAATTAACAAGGGACACCAACAACATACAATCTCCTTGAGATTAAATAATAAAAGATATCAATGGTGTTGTGGTAACTTAACACACAAAACACACACAAAAATAGTCTGGAGTAAAACTAAAAATAACATTAAACAAAGATCAGCCTTTGAAAAAATACAAACATAAAATCTAAACGAAAAATGGCTTTAAATCAAAAAAACAAAAAAAAAAAAAAAACATTTATGTCAGATGTGACAAATAATATATTCAGGGAATCCCAAGAAAAAAAAAATTAAGTTTGTGAGAAGTCTGTGTGAATATGAGCAGCAAAACTACTTATTTCTTGTCACATTATAAAGAAGAAGAAAGTGCGCTGTATTAAACCATTTTTAACATTGCAGCGTGACGAAAGTGCTGTATCCATTGCGAACGCTAATTTTACCAGACCGAGCTGGAATTGACGCGATCGGATTTTGTTGTCGGAAAATTTTATAGCCTGCTCTCAAACTTTGTGTGTCAGAAAATCCGATGGAAAATGTCCAAAGGAGCCCACACACGTTTGGAATTTCCGACAACACGCTCCGATCGGACATTTTCCATCGGGAAATCCGACCGTGTGTACGGGGCATTAGAGTTTTTGCTGTACCGACATGCCACTCTCTAGTAACTTAAGACAAATGTGATTACACCTTAATCACTATTACCCAAGTTGACTCTAACAGGCACACCTGTACTGAGCTGCCTGTTAGAAGTTAATAGATCCAACAGAGCATTTTTCCTCATTTAGGTTTCCACCATCTGTTCCTGCCATTGAAGGAATTATAAGCCTTTGTATAGTCTGCAGTTCCATTTACACAATCCATGTCAGGATAATTAAAATCACCCATATTAATAACATTGCCTGCTTCCCAGCCATTTCAGTCTGTGAAAAAAGCTGAGACTCTTTCTCATCCTTCATAATAGGGGGCATATAATATACCCCCACAAATTACTTTTTGTTGCACTGTTATGGCCCTCCAGTCATAATTACTCTATACCATCACAGTTGTCGTTTAATGATATTTCTCAAATTCACTTTCAGATCTCTCTTCACATGCATAGATACATACATACCCCTACACCTCTTCTGTCAATTCTGTCACTTTGAAATAGAGTGTACCCCTTGATATTAGCAGCCCAGTCGTGTGAGCTGTCCAACCAGATTTCCGATGTTCTAATATACTATATAGTTCTATTTCAATATAAAAAATGATGTGACCAATGCATACAATTAAATTATGTAAATGGGTGAACCCAGTTGCCCCTTTAAATGTAGAACACTTCTAACTTATCAAAAATCAAAAACAGAAGCTAGTCCTTCAATACACATTAAAACCGACAAAGCAGCCTACACGCCTTGTGAGATGAATACTGTACATTTAGTATCAGATCTTCTCCATAAAGATTTGAATGCTACCTAGCTTGAAGATGCCATTGTTATAAATTCTCATTTACTCATAAGAGTAAATAAGAAACCCAGAGATTGATCATAGCGTAGTATGTTTATTTAAAAGATAAAATGAACAATATAATCACTCACATTCTGTAGGTGCCAAAAGGGCACCAACACAACCAGCTCAACTCTTATTAGTACCCGCTCGTTGTCTCAGAGCCGGCCTGCGTTCCAAGGGGCCAGATGTGGTGCTGGTGAAAGACCACCCTTTCAATTTAAAGAAGAGATAGTTATTTGTCAGGCTTCATGCATTTGTGAACATACCTTTTAATTTTAGATTTGTGTTTATTATTGTAGATTTAATTATTTTTGAACTATAACTGGATAGCTACTCTTTTTGTATTGAACTTAGGTAATGTAATTTTCCTAGCTGTGTAGTCTGAGCCTAGTTTAAAAAGCTCCTTCAGCCTGCCTGTACACTGTAGAGCCAGTACCTGATCGAAAAGTCAGCTCAGTTCTCCAATATCCTTCTTCCTACACCTGTTTCTTGGCCACTTGTCCAACACCCTAAGCCCACTCTGCCTTTCTGGTGTGGCTCGTGGTGACATATGTACCTTGTTGGTCCTTTTCCTTAATTCAGTACCTATGTTTCTTGCACTGTTAGCTAAATACCAGCTTCAGGCAATGGCTTATGTCATGTATGTATTCCCTGCTGCTTAACCTTATTTGTTTTCATAATATTCCTATTACACTATAACAAGCTTCTTTTTTGAGCTTTGCACACTTAGGCCTGGTTCACACCTATGCAGGTTGCAGTTGATGCATATTTCAGATGCATTTTGCCTTTTTCAGTACACGTTTTTGATCCATTGAAGCCTATGGAGCCAAAACACAACCTGCTGGTCCCTGGCCCTTTCCATAAAATGCACAGATATGAGCGTGACCCATAGGAAACCATGGTCAATGGACTGTAGTGTGTGTCTGCACAACTGAAAACACACAAAAAATGCATAGGTGTGAACCAGGCCTTACAGTATATGCTTGTACAAGAACATTCTGACTTCTAAGTGGGATATTCTTTTACACAGAGTTCAGGACCATGGAGGTTTTAGACTTTGGGCTTGATTCACACTAATGCGTTTTTTGATGCATTTTGCATTTTGCAGAAATGCAGGAAAATTTTTTAACATGGGTTCCTATGGAACATGTTCACATCAATGCATTTTTGTGCCTCAGCGTTTTTGGAAAGGGTTGGGGATTGTTTCTCCCGCAAAATGCAGCGTTCTGCATGTAAAAAGAAGTACCGCGTTTTTCCCACGATTTTGCATTTTGCGTTTAAAAAAAATTTTTTTTTACACTGTATATAGCTGGTTGCTAAGGAAGGGGCCAGAAAGCCGGGCGCCGCGTCCTTAACACCTGATGAGTCATCAACTGTCAGCTGGCTTCCCGCTCAATGTAAAAAAAAAAAAAAAATGCCGGGTAAAAAAAAAAATGCCGGGTAAAAAAAAAAATCATGAAAAAAAAACAGTGTGTATATGTACCCTGTTTTCCAAGAAACAACAATTGGGTTTTAAATTGATGAATTTGTAATCATTGATTTTTGCAGGTGTTGTATTCTGCAATAGGGTTCTTTAAATGCAAGCAAGTTGAAACAGTAATTTCCATTGTGTTCTTTTATTTTGTAAAGCAACAGACACTATGATGAGCTACAATTGAAGCCCGAGGCATGGTCCCCCCCCCCCCCCCATGCACAAAGAGCTTTTATATTTAGGTCTACTGGTCATGCAACATACATAATACAATATATAACATGGACTTATAATAAAATACAGCACAATATATAAAATATCAACAATATGTATAAAATAAATATCTCACACAGAAACTCAATGAAAATATACATTTCATATAATTATCCAGACTGCCACTTGATTATCAGACACTTGAGCGCCAGTCAACCATTTAATTAATGGAAACAGAAATCAAAACCATTTGAATGTTATGTTAAATGTTTAATTACCCTTTGATGGTAAGAGAAAAATGGAAGAAAGTTTTGCTGGCAAGCATAGAAAAAGGAAGTAAATGGAAAAAGTAAGAAGGAATGTCCAAACTATACAGGCATTAAACTAAAAGCACCTTTTAAAACCACTTTCTGCCCTGCATACGGTTATAAACATCCTGGGAAGCAACTGGTTATACCAGCATCAAGGCTGTAGCTGCAGTCATGATCCTAGTAATGTTTTTAAAGCTGGTGATCAGTTTTCCACCAAAAGTGATCCGAGTGGCCTTACAGCTGCCTGATCACTTTTACAGCACTTGCAATCCCTCCCCTCCACTGCCTGCCTCTGTTCCTGAGCTCTCCCGTTCCACCAGGTAGCCCAGGAATACCGTAAGCGGTAAGGATAGCTGTGCACAGGGGAGATGGAGCCATTCCCTGATCTCCTCTGTGACAAATGAAGCCGGAAGCGACAAGGCTTTTAAAGCATTGCTAATGGACAATTTTAGGTACCATAGTTTGTTGCCATTTTACAGGTATGCACGATTTTAAATGTAGACATGTTTAGTATCTATGAGGCAATATCATATTTTATATTTTACCAAAAAATTGGGTACTGTATTGTGTTTGTGTGTACTAAAATTAATTTTAGTGTGTTTTTTTTTTTTTCCTGAATTTGATAAATGGATGAGCAAATATTGGGTGACATAAAAAAGTGCAGAAGCTACCATTTTATTCTCCAGGGTATCTACTTTTAGACAATATATAATGTTTGGGGGTTTAAAGTAATTTTCTAGTAAGAAAAAAAATGCTGATTTTAACATATAAATGCCCCAGTAGGCCAGCAATGGCAGCGGTGGGCAAATGGGTGTACCTGTACGTCCCCTTTAATCGGGGGGGTGAGCAGGCTCACGCCGCCCGCTACGTACAGCGTGACCGTGCCCGTGGGACCCGCGGTGTCCCGGCAATTGTGTCACGGAGCCGCAGAACGGGGAGATGCCTATGTAAACAAGGCATTTCCCCGTTCTACCTAGTGACATGACAGAGATCACTGCTCCCTCACTGTAATGTGAGTGGTAGCCAACCCCCCCCACAGTTAGAATCACTCCCTAGGACACACTTAACCCCTTGATCGCCCCCTAGTGTTTAACCCCTTCCCTGCCAGTGTCATTTACACAGTAACCAGGGCATTTTTATAGCACTGATCACTGTATAAATGACAATGGTCCCAAAATAGTGTCAAAATTGTCCAATGTGTCTGCCATAATGTCGCAGTCATGATAAAAATCGCAGATCGCCGTCATTACTAATAAAAAAAAACTATTATAAAATTATAATAAAAATGCCATAAAACGATCCCCTATTTTATAGACGCTATAACTTTTGCGCAAACCAATCAATATACGCTTATTACGATTTTTTTATTTTTTTTTAACAAAAATATGTAGAAGTATACATATCGGCCTAAACTGAAGAAAAAAAATTGTTTTTTATATATTTTTTGGGGATATTTATTATAGCAAAAAGTAAAAAATATTGCTTTTTTTCAAAATTGTCGCTCTTTTTTTGTTTATAGGGCAAAAAATAAAAACCGCAGAGGTGATCAAATACCACCAAAAGAAAACTCTATTTGTGGGAAAAAAAGGATGTCAATTTTGTTTGGGTGCAACGTCGCAGTGCCGAATCGCAAAAAGTGCTCTGGTCAGGAAGGGGTAAAATCTTCCGGGGCTGAAGTGGTTAAACTGTGATCCCATTACACATTCATTAACTCATATTATACCAAACACAGCTCCTTAAGTCAAATTATTCTATCACACAGTTACAAGTCTAGCCTGACGGAGCACATAAATACACTACAATACAGTTCTATTCACTCGGCCTAACATGTTGTGCAGAGCAAAGTTCCCCAAACCATCACATCATACATGATGTCGCTTTACCCCTTAGCAATGTGGCCTCTAAGGTACCACCAAAAAACCTGGTGGTGCAATGTCAGATGTGCAGTGCCAGAGTTAGACTCCTGCTCTGCACATCCTACATGGTAAAAAGCAAACATTTTAAATATTTCAACAAGCAATGGGTGTAATGGGGGATAAGAAAGAGGAATAAGGGAGGGGGAAGAGTTTATAAGGCTGAAGCTTTATTGAAGGACAAAGACACATCAGTAGGAAAAGGGTAAATCCTCTGAGACGTCCTTTTACTCCTTAAATTTCAGAAGGTTATAGTCTCTGAGCAGACTGTGGACCAGTCTGTGACAGTCCTCAGTGGACATCCTCTCCCTTTGGTGGATGAAGCGCTTTATGGTGCATCCATGAAGCATCCTTAAAACAAGATAGCATCTGCCAGACGCCAACAATTTTCTCTTGCACAAATGCACCACAAAATAGTCTGTTCAGCATCCCAAAATGGGTGATGGCTATCTGTTGTACAAAGACTTTGAGTTCTGGTTCCAGGGCCCTCAGCAGGTTTTGAACAACGGAGCACACCCAGGAAACTTGCAATGCAGTTTATTCCTGGATGATGCAAAAGGGGGCAGTACCTGTATCTGCTCAGGTTTCTGAAAGACCGTAAAGCAAACCCCCCTTGGATTTACCATCTATGCCAGAACTGCCTGCTGGTGAGTCTCTTTAAAGAATCATTCCTCTAGACCACTTTGCAGGTGGCTAGAGTAAGGCCAGGAACAATGCCCCTGTCTGATTAACTTGTAGACACTGTTTGGCTTCTACAAGTTGGGCTTAACTCTCTGTAGCCCTACTCCTTGATAAACGCAAAACTGTCTGAGTAATATCGGGGAGTGTCCCAAATATAGGGAATGGATCTGTCCCATTTGTCCCAACCAGGGGACCTCCAAAGAGGCAGGAGGAAAAAAACAGGATATAGAGTCTTGCCTTGCTACTTGTTATCTTATTCCTATTACTTCCCATTTAATATCACCACTCAAAGTGCCCACCCATTTAGATGAAGGTACCCTGTGTTGCCACTAAATATCTTTTGTATGAAAAGCCGCTATCTGGATCCCCTGCTGAAGAAGTTTTCT
This sequence comes from Aquarana catesbeiana, assembly GCF_042186555.1. Lineage (NCBI taxonomy): Eukaryota > Metazoa > Chordata > Amphibia > Anura > Ranidae > Aquarana > Aquarana catesbeiana. The sequence goes on along the minus strand of NC_133328.1, from coordinate 249,786,524 downwards.
GAAAGCTAATATTTGTATATTGGCAGGCATTTCCTTCCTCCTCCAAGTGCCACTTCTTTGACTTGCAAATAGGTCACTCAGCCATTGTGAACTGTGGAATGCTCAAGGAAGGCATGCATGTTTGTGTTATACCTGAAAGTTCAAGTATTTCTGTGGGTTACTGCAACAGACCTAAATGTCAGCCATGCACACTTAGGGCATTGTGTGGGGCTAGAAGATGCCTGCTATGCTTTGTATGTGACAGGTTTACTTTAGGCATTCCCTTTCAGGTAAGTGAATAATCTGACCTAGTATATTTTCTAACAGATCCATCCCTGCCTTTTCTTAACAAGATACACGCTGTCATGATGTATTCAACTTACATATTACATTACCTACCCTAAATTTCTTTTATGTTTCTTCAAAGTATCTTTCAGGACAGTAAGCTCAAAAAGAGCTATTTTTGCTATATCTGTTTGTTATATACAATTTTTGTACTTATTAAAAAGATATGTATTAGTGTGTTGGTTACCCTTGTTTAAATCTCACTTTGCACAGCTACGTGGGAAATGATGGTGCTGTAATAATGGTAATAAACTAGATGGCATTGGAATTTCTAAGTCATTGCAGTGCGATCTACACTTTTGTCCAGAATCCCACTTTTTTATTTATTTAGTAAACAAAATTTTATTATTATGTGTTGATATTTATGGCTGATATGGTTAATGTATTTTTTTAAAGTTTTAATAGATGACTCTGCAGCTATAGTAAGAATTTTCTGTCCACTTTTACACTGATCCACTATGGTTTGCCTGCAGCATGGGTACAACAAAGTATACCCACTGTTTTTTGTGCAGGTTTCCTGCTCTTTGCCATAGACTTCCATTAGATTGGGCGGTTTCGGTGCATTTTGTGAAAGTACACCAAAAGTCCTGCATGCAGGAAAGCCATGGGTCTGGTTTCAAGTTTGGTGTGCAGTTTTTCACTTTGATGCTGTAAGCCCAGACATGATCTATGCTTTTTTTTTCTTTCCTGAAAAAAAAAAATACAATTTAACCCACCTTTTACCTAGATTTTAAAAATAATTTGACTGTAAAAGATGTAGGTGTTGCAGATGGCATATTTTTTTTTTCCCCAGGAATGTGAGTTCTGCTGGAGAAGAGGCGCGCAGAAGAATGAGAGAGTGTGATGGACTAACTGATGCCTTGCTGTATGTCATCCAGTCTGCACTAGGAAGCAGTGAAATAGATAGTAAGGTATGGTTTATTTAAATGCATGAAAATTCAAATATTTGTTGAGAAACAAACAACATTACCTAATTACAGAAATAATAATTGGACATTAATACACATACAGTTTTGTATAAGCTTTGTATTTTACCTACGATTATTGGTTACCACTAGTGAAAAAATCTTTTCAGATTCTTCAAAATGGTGTGTAAAGTCAACAAAGGTACAGGGCTGTCTGGTCAGCTCACAGTCATAAATTTACAGTTCAGTAAAAAAAACAGTCAGGGGCAGGCATTGTGAGGCCTTAGGCAAACCTTAGACATGAGGCCCCACTCATGCCCATAATGGGAAAAATAACTCTGAATTTATAGTTTCTAGAATTTTCTCTAACCAATTCTTCTTTAATCAAATATATATATTACATATATATATATATTATATTACAAATATATATATATTACACGCACACAAATATAGATAACATTTGTGCAGCTGCTACTAACAATATGTTTAAGCCTTTAAGGTATACCAAAAGTCAAAAAACACTTTTCTCCATTTTAGACGAAGGTCAAGTTAATATAACCCAGCACAGAGTTCCCTCTTACTTCAGAGTGTGCAGGATTCCCCCTTGAAGTGCAAGGGGAAATTTCATGTAAGGGGGAATGTTGCAGACTTTGGTGTAAGGGGGAACTCTGATGTAAAGGGGGCTCTGGTGACGAGATCACCTTATATCAGAGTCCACTGCATTCCCCTTTACATCAGAGTTCCCGTTTATGTCATTGTCCACAGAGTTCCAACTTGCATTTAAAATGGAAATTCTAATGTGTGGGGAACTCTGGTCACCATAGAGCACCTTCTGCAGAGGGAATGCACTAAGGTAAGGTGGGGGGGGGGGTTACTGATATAAATGCACTTTTTTCTTACTGTATTCACTGCCCCTTACATCAGTGATCCCCCCACAGACTGGCCTTGCTACACTGTCACTAGCCACCACTGAGGTGCACCGTGCAGGGCTCAGTCAGATGGTCCTCTCTGGGCTCCAGCTTGGTGACTCTCGTTTCATCGATTATTATGCCCCGTACACACGGTCGGACATTGAGCGGACATTCTGACAACAAAAAACACGTACGTCGGGACTATAAATGGGGCAGTAGCCAATAACTTTCGTCTCTTAATTTATTCTGAGCATGCGTGGCACTTTGTGCTTCGGATTTGTGTGCACACGATCGGAATTTTCATCGGAAAATCCAACCGTGTGTACAGGGCATAAGACTACGAGACTGTGCGGCCATAATACAAGAGATGATCAGAGGCTACAGACATGATACAAGAGATGAACAGAGACTGCAAACATACTACAGGAGATGGTCAGAGACTGCAGACATACTACAGGAGACGGTAAGAAACTGCATACATGATACGAAAGATAGTCAGAGATTGCAGACCTAGTACAGGAGATGGTCAGAGATTGCATACCTGATACAGAAGATGGTCAGAGAGTGTGTGGACATGGTACAGGAGCTAGTCAGAGACTGCATACATGATACAGGAGATGGTCAGAGACTGCAGACATAGTACAGGAGATGGTCAGAGACTGCAGACATGATACAGGAGATGGTCAGAGATTGCAGACATGATACAGGAGATGGTCAGAGATTGCAGACATGATACAGGAGGATGGTCAGAGACTGCAGACATACTACAGGAGATGGTCAGAGACTGCAGACATACTACAGGAGATGGTAAGAAACTGCATACATAATACAGGAGATGGTCAGAGAGTGAGCGGACATTCTACAAAAGATGGTCAGAGACTGCAGACATAGTACAGGATATGGTCAGAGACTGCAGACATAGTACAGGAGATGGTCAGAGATTGCAGACCTAGTACAGGAGATGGTCAGAGATTGCAGACCTAGTATAGGAGATGGTCAGAGATTGCAGACATGATACAGGCGACGGGCAGATACTGCAGACATAGTGCAGGAGATGGTCAGAGGCTGCATAGCTGATACAGGAGATGGTCAGAGAGTGTGTGGACATGGTACATGAGATGGTCAGAGACTGCAGACATGATACAGGAGATGGTCAGAGACTGCAGACATTGTACAGGAGATGGTCAGAGACTGCAGATATTGTACAGGAGATGGTCAGAGACTGCAGACATTGTACAGGAGATGGTCAGAGACTGCAGACATAGTACAGGAGATGGTCAGAGACTGCAGACATAGTATAGGAGATGGTCAGAGACTGCATACCTGATACAGGAGATGGTCAGAGAGTGTGTGGACATGGTACTGGAGATGGTCAGAGACTGCATACATGCTACAGGAGATGGTCAGAGACTGCAGGCATGATACAGGAGATGGTCAGAGAGTGTGCGGACATTCTACAAAAGATGGTCAGAGACTGCAGACATAGTACAGGAGATGGTCAGAGACTGCAGACATAGTACAGGAGATGGTCAGAGACTGCATACCTGATACAGGATATGGTCAGAGAGTGTGTGGACATAGTACAGGAGTTGGTCAGAGACTGCATACATGATATAGGAGTTGGTCAGAGACTGCAGACATAGTACAGGAGATGGTCAGAGACTGCAGACATGATACAGGAGATGGACAGAGAGTGTGCGGACATGGTACAGAAGATGGTCAGAGACTGCAGACATTGCATAGGAGACAATCAGAGACTGCGTACCTGATACAGGAGATGGTCAGAGAGTGTGTGGACATGGTACAGGAGATGGTCAGAGACTGCATACATGCTACAGGAGATGGTCAGAGACTGCAGACATACTAAAGGAGATGGTCAGAGACTGCAGGCATGATACAGGAGATGGTCAGAGATTGTACGGACATTCTACAAAAGATGGTCAGAGACTGCAGACATAGTACAGGAGATGGTCAGAGAGTGGGCGGACATGGTACAGGAGATGCTCAGAGACTGCAAACATTGTACAGGACATGGTCAGAGACTGCAGACATTGTACAGGAGATGGTCAGAGACTGCATACCTGATGCAGGAGATGGTCAGAGAGTGTGTGGACATGGTACAGGAGATGGTCAGAGAGTGTGCGGACATGGTACAGGAGATGGTCAGAGACTGCATACATGCTACAGGAGATGGTCAGTGACTGCATACATGCTACAGGAGATGGTCAGAGACTGCAGACAAAGTACAGGAGATGTCAGAGACTGCAGACATGATACAGGAGATGGTCAGAGAGTGGGCGGACATGGTACAGGAGATGGTCAGAGACTGCAGACATTGTACAGGACATGGTCAGAGACTGCAGACATTGTACAGGAGATGGTCAGAGACTGCATACCTGATGCAGGAGATGGTCAGAGTGTGTGTGGACATGGTACAGGAGATGGTCAGAGACTGCATACATGCTACAGGAGATGGTCAGAGACTGCAAACGTTGTACAGGAGATGGTCAGAGACTGCATACCTGATGCAGGAGATGGTCAGAGAGTGTGTGGACATGGTACAGGAGATGGTCAGAGAGTGTGTGGACATGGTACAGCAGATGGTCAGAGACTGCATACATGCTACAGGAGATGGTCAGAGACTGCATACATGCTACAGGAGATGGTCAGAGACTGCAGACAAAGTACAGGAGATGGTCAGAGACTGCAGACAAAGTACAGGAGATGGTTAGAGAGTGTGCAGACATAGTACAGGAGATGGTTAGAGAGTGTGCGGACATAGTACAGGAAATGGTCAGAGACTGCAGACATGGTACAGGAGATGGTCAGAAACTGCAGACATAGTACAGGAGATGGTCAGAGACTGCAGACATGGTACAGGAGATGGTCAGAAACTGCAGACATAGTATAGGAGATGGTCAGAGACTGCAGACATGGTACAGGAGATGGTCAGAGACTGCATACATAATTGGGCTGAAATTGCACCCGGATCACATGTGAATCGCACAGAACGCACAGCGTGTTCCTGTATTTTCATAGTGTAAACCTGCCCTGTGACCTGGAACCCACACTTTGCTCCACTAACTTGCCTGGATGGGGGGCACTAGTATGGGCACCTGGAGCAATTTTTCACATCTCCTTGGGGTGCCAAGGGCCACCCCCTCTGGGGCAGACAGCATCTCTTTAATATTGAGGGGGAGAGGATATGTGCTAAGGGGGGTGGATTTCATATCCAAGCCCCCTTGTAGCACAGGTCCTAAAGTGCCCCCTAGAACATATCCCCTCCCCCAAATCACTCAAAGTGAACTGGCTAGTCCCCCCCCCACCCTCTTGTTCATGCCCCCCACCTCTGGAAGACTCACTTTGGATCAGTTCAGACGTTGTCTCTGCAGCGTGGTGAGCCTCCTCCTCCACCTCCTCCTCTGTGTACACAGGAAAACATCACAGCAGAAGGAGGAGGGGCGGGTTCAGTTCACTCCACAGCACTCTGCACTGTGTATGTGTCTGGCAGCTGGGAACAGCGGGGAGAGATGTCGGCTCTGCCATAAAAAGTGGAGCTCGCGGGCGGCGTGCGGGAGCGAAGATAACCCGCACAAGCTGCAGGCATTCCATGACTGATTCGCCGTGGAAGTTAAGGTATGGGCAAATTAGGCGGCCGCGGGGCCCCTGGGAGTGCAAGGCCTTAGGCGACCGCCTAATTTGCCCTAATTAGAGAGCTGCCTCTGGTCTCAGTGATGTTCAAGCAAGTAAATGTGCAGAAAGAAAGTGACCAGCATAGCAGCATTGTTTCAGAGCATTTTTTAGGAGACACACATTTAAAAGGTAACCCAAAGACATTAATATGGAAAAAAGTGCATTTAGCTTATGGCATTGCTAAACTAAAATGTTGACAACTCCTTGTTTGTTTTGTGTTTTGTAATATGTGCAGTATAGAAACAACTGAATTAAATTATTTTGGGAGCTAACATAGGCAAAAATACATTTTTGGAAGGTAAAATCACACCAATGACAACTCAATTCACACTGGCTGGTCATGCTCCCTGTTTTGCAACCATGTTGCATGATACAGTAACTGAATGATTTTTAATGCTCATAAAGATAGAACAGTGAAAGCATTTTCAGAGTGGAATCATTTACAAGGAAGCATTGCAGATCTATTTGCCATGAGGAAAAACCTTTGAGTCCTTGCAATGCCAAGAACATATTGTTGATACCATAAAGTCTGCTAAAGTGGAAAAGGTCTCAATCAGTAGTGGCAAGATAATTTTTAAGCCTGGATAGGTATTCCTTTTTCAAATGTCTGTTGAATTATATGAGCAAACAAGGGATTATTTGTTAAAGGGGTTCTAGAGTCACAGTATACACCAGGGGTCCCCAAACTTTTCAAACAAAAGGACAGTTTACTGTCCTTCAGACTCGGTGAGAATAAACATAACCTCAGGGTTGGTGGTCAGTAGGAGCAGTAGTGCCCCAGCATTTGTATCAGTGGAAGGAATAGTGCCCTTTTGTTGGTGTCCCTGGGAGGAATAATGCCCCATTATTTGTGTCAGTGGAAATACCGTAATTATGCCCGACTGTTGGGCCAGTGGGAAGAATAGTGTCTTATATCTTTGTAAGGAATAGTGCCCCAAGGGCTGGATAAGTTAGCAACCGCCGCATCCAGCCTTTAGGCTGCAGTTTGGAGACCACTGGCATACACTTTCATTTTAGAAAAGATCAGCACCATAATAGTAATATAAGCAATGGGTATTTGAAAATCCAGTATAAGCTTACTTGAAAAATCTCCTTTCATGTTGAGAGCTGCCTGTCTGCTGGCTATTTCATTTCACAACTTTCTGGATTTCCTGAATGATAGAAGTGTAGAAGTTCACCGCTCCAGGACGATTAACCCTCCTAAAATCAGCTGTCTCCACAATCAAACAGGGTGCTGGCTCTGTTTGCAACAAAAAATTAAATAGAAAAAATGTATAGCTGGATAGCCGCACTGCAAATATTCACCTTTATTGAAAAAATTATATAATAATAAGAATAATTATTCTTATTATTATTATAGACTATTTGGAGTGCGGCTATCCAGCTATACATTTTTTCTATTCCTGGATTTCCTGCATGTTTTGCAGCTTCTCCTCTGCTGTTTACTTTCAATTTCTAAGGACTACAAATCCCATGGTACCTTGCTGCCTGAAAGCAGTGATTCCTCTTGAAACTCCTACTCTCAGCACCTCTGCAGTTCAAAAGGCAGGCTCACAGCAGTGCCTACTCATAGAGCATAGTGAATATAGTATGTGTACCAGAAGTCAAGGAAGTAAATATGTGGGGGCCTTTACAGAGTAAGTTCACTCAAGTTTACCTCCAAGATCAGTTAGAAATAGGCTAGAAATAACTGAAATATAATGTGGAAATTAATATACGATTTACATTGTAATCATAGAGTTACTTTAATTTTCCCAGACTCAGTGCAACTGTGATGTTCTTTATGTTGTGGTCAGGGACTAGTTAAGTATGTACGGCATGAGCTCCCATTTTTGGAACCTGCCCTGTGTCTCGACTGTAATGAGCCACCACTGGAAGCTTACTTACTGCACACAACTGATGACCATAGGTGTGCGCAGCCTCTTGCATTAGGGTGTGCACCCCAAAGCTCAAATACATATGCATGTGTATATGTACTGATGGTGTCAGTAGGGCAGTGGACAGTGTCATTATTTTTATTTTATTTTTAAATAAATTATTTTATTTTGTAACTTTTTTTGGGGATGAAATATCAGTGGTCTAAACAGGGGGGAATATGCACCACACAAGGCGATTAGGGTGTGCCCCGGCACACCTGGCACACCCTGTGCGCACGCCTATGCTGATGACGTACTTGCTGCTTACCTGATTCAGACATTTCCATTGCTTTGCAGAAGTTTCTTTTCTTGAAGACCATCCATTACTCCTTTTTTTTGTATTGTAGAATGGTCTGCTCCAGCGTGTCTACAATGTCTCCTTGAAGCAATCACAAGGTGTAGTCAGTGTCCCTAGACAGTGTCTTAGAAAAGGTTTCTTTGTTCCTAATTGAGCTCTTGGATTCTGTCTGGTGTTTACTACCTTCTATCTTGTTACTTCCATTTAAGGACCTAGTTTTTTGTCTGGTTCCTGATTCTCAGCCATCCCATGTGCACTAATCACCTGTGACAGGACCCCCAGTTTAATATGTTCTTGGAGTCCCTCTGTTCAAACAGTACATAGTGTAAAGGTTTAGCAGTGTCTTCCTTATTTATATATAAGGGACTGTGTGTGAAAGTTGAAATTGCAAAGAGGATACGTTTGCACAAAAAAGAGCCATTAACTAAAGCTGGCCTTTACTGTAAATGGGCATTACAAATACCTAGTAATAACTTCTTTACTTGATAGTGTGCATGTGTCTGATTGAATTAGACACTAAAACTTGTCATCGCAAGTCTCTATGACTTCCACTACCACCTTGGAGGTTGAATCCTTTCTAGCTTTTCCTATTACAAGAAAACAAGATCTTAGTGAAGTTCCTTTTATTAATCGCAATCAACATACAGCTAATGCTCTGGCAGTATGAGAGACCTTTAACCACTCGCCCACTGCGCACTTAAACCCCCTTCCTAACCAGACCAATTTTCAGCTTTCGGTGCTCTCACATTTTGAATGACAATTACTCAGTCATGCAACACTGTACCCATATGAAATTTTTGTCCTTTTTTTCACAGAAATAGAGGTTTCTTTTGGTGGTATTTGATCACCTCTGGGTTTTTAATTTTTTGTGCTATGAATGAAAAAAGACCAAAAATTTGTAAAAAAAAAATGAAATTTTCTTTGTTTCTGTTATAAAATTTTGCAAATTACATTTTCTTCATAAATTTTGGCCAACATTTATACTGCTACATATCTTTGGTAAAAATAACCCAAAATCTGTGTATATTATTTGGTCCTTGTGAAAATTATAGAGTCTGACTGTGTCGGGACTGTGACGTCATAAGGGGCGGGGTCACCGGGTGACATCACCTGGTGACCCCGCCCCATGCCTAAATAAGTCGTTGCGCACCTCGCACACAGCATTACAGCTGGAGAGAGCGTCGCGTCAACATCGGAAGAAGAGAAGAGGGAACAAGATGACGGAGAAGACCAGGCCACCACTGGCAAAAGAGTGGCAAAAGAGCAGAAGATAGCGGAGGAGCCCGGCAGAAGAACCGGAGAGCAGGAGAAGAACCGGACACCAGGAGAAGAGGCCGGAGAGCTGGAGAAGAACCGGACACAGGAAGAAGAGGTCGGAGAGCGGGAGAAGAACCGGACACTGGGAGAAGAGGCCAGAGAGAGCGGAGAAGTCGGAAGAAGACCCCCGAAGTCGGAAGAAGACCCTCGGAGCTGCCTAATAAATTACTTTAAAAACCTGTCTAGTGTGTTTTTTTTTTTTATTGACACTTTTTCCCCCAGGTGAATGGGTAGGGGTACGATGTACCCCATACTCATTCACATAGGGTGGGGGGCCGGGATCTGGGGGCCCCCTTATTAAAGGGGGCTCCCAGATTCCGATAAGCTATCCGCCCACAGACCCCAACAACCAACGGCCAGGGTTGTCGGGAAGAGGCCCTTGTCCTCATCAACATGGGGACAAGGTGCTTTGGGGTGGGGGGGCGGAGGGCGCCACCTCCCCCAAAGCACCCACCCTCCATGTTGAGGGCATACGGCCTGGTACGGTTCAGGAGTGGGGTGCTCGTCCCCACCCCCTTTCCTGACCGGCCGGGCTGCATGCTCAGATAGGGGTCTGGTATGGATTTTGGGGGGCCCCCCCTGCCGTTTTTTCGGCGTAGGGGGTTCCCCTTAAAATCAATACCATACCTAAGGGCCTGGTATGCCCCTGGAGGGGAACCCATGCTGTTTTTTTATTTAAAATTTTGGCGTGGCGTTCCCCCTCATGATTCATACCAGACACCTGTCAGCAATGCTTGTTACTCATCGGGGAAGGAAAAAACACCGTTTTCCTTTCCCGATGAGCGAGCCAGCTCGGCGCTGGCTCCCGCGACAGGGCTCGCAGGTGTCAAATCTCGCCGATAACAGCGGCGAGATTGACACAATATCGCGGTCACCTACTGTATATAAAGCAAAAAGTACCCCCCAGTACTTTGGGATTTTAAGGGCAAACTATAGTAAATAGGTAATATTTAAAATATTGAAAACAGTTTATTAAAGTATTAAAAATATATTGGTACAAACATGACCATGAAATTACATAGTACATGATACAGGTTATTATACCAAGCTCATAAAGAGCTAATAGAAGGCATAGGAGTTGCTTCTCATACAGCCCAATGCGTTTTGGGAGTCTCGAAGTGTATCCTTTCTTCGGGGGCAAAGAGAAAACCATGAGTTTGAAGACATTCTAAAACAGAACAAATCACAGCTTGAGAATATGTAACAGGACATAAAATGCACACACATGTACATCGCGATATCAGTGAGGTTGTATACATACAGTACCAATACTGTATCATATTGGAAACTGAGAAAAGGTATACAATGGAGCTGGTTAAGATGGAGAGTTCCCTGTCGGCATTTCACCCAAATGAATGGGAAACCCCTGAGCCCCGAGAGGTCCCACACAAGGATCCCGAAAGGGTAACATCTCGGGCCTCAGGGGTTCCCCATCTATTTGGGTGAAATACCGACGGGGAACTCTCCATCTTATCCAGCTCCATTTTATACTTTTTTCTCAGATTCCGATATGATACAGTATTAGTACTGTATGTATATGAGCTCACGGCTATAGCAATGTACATGTGTGCCCATTTTATGTCCTGTTACATATTCTCAAGCTGCTTTTTGTTCTGTTTTAGAATGTCTTCAAACTCATCTTATCTTTGACCCTGAAGAAGGAATACACTTTGAGACTCCCGAAACGCATTGGGCTGTATGAGAAGCAACCGCTATGCCTTCTATTAGCTCTTTATGAGCTTGGTATAATAACCTGTATCATGTACTATGTAATTTTATGGTGGTGTTTGCACCAATATGTTTTTAATACTTTAATAAACTGTTTTCAATATTTTAAATATTACTTATTTACTATAGTTTGCCCTTAAAGTCCCACAGTATTGGGGGGTACTTTTTGCTTTATATACTCCCAGAGTTTTCCGACCGCCCTGTAGCCATTTTTCGGCTATGGGGGTCGGCAAGTGGTTATATTGCATGTGCAAATGACGTTATTCCATCACATTAAAGTTATCATACAGAAATCTGTCGTACTGGAAACTGCTGCCCTGCATACCACTCAGCATTGTACATGCAATCCCACTCCTGAAACTGCTAATATATTTACATTTCAAACTATAACTAATACTTTTTGTTAAAGCTATAAGAACTTTTTTAACATCTAAAGATTTTTGAACATTGGGATTGGTGCAGAAAGCTGTTGGCTTATTTGGCCAGTTATGAACACAAACCACCTATAGTTGTTATGCGCCATATCAGTTATTTTGTTAAATCCAAGGTTCCAGTAACAGATGGCTTACTTATTGAATTCTATGCAAGCTATTTGTATATTCTGATCCCAAATCTATTGGAGATAAAAAATTGCTACTGAGCGCCCTACTGAGCTCCATGCAGGAAGCATTTATCATACTATTCCCAAAACCAGCCATGATACCTTCTTCATAGATTTTCTTTTTTTTTCTTTATATGCTCTGTAAATGGGAACACAAACATATAGTGATATTTTCTCAAATATGACTGCCCTTAAGGCCCCTTTCACACTCATACAACTTCAAAGTCTCACGATTTTACCGCGATTTTGCGCCCGCTATTTTGCCGCGATTTTACGGAGATTTTGCCAAGATTTTGCTGAGATTTTGCCGCGATTTGAGAGCAGTACTACTTTGTACTACTTTGTACGACTTTGCCACAACTTTGGCATTAACCATTCTCAGCTTGTGCTTACAAAGTAGTGCTGAAATCGTGTCTATATTATTCAGGTACGATTTGCATGCTACTTGAGGGTTTAACATTGAGGTCTATGGAGTACAAATCGTATGGAAGTTGGACCAAAGTAGTGCAGGGACTACTTTGAAGTCGGTACGACTTAAAGTTGTGCCAATATGAATGGTAGTCATTGAAAATCATGGAGAATGACTTGTCATACGATATTGCAGTACAAAATCGTGGAACGAGTCGTATAAGTGTGAAAGGGGCCTTAAGCAGACCATACACTGCTTATAATTTAGCTTGTCCAACAGGGCCTGGACACATTTCAATTATTTCAGTCAGTGTGTGGCCACCCTGAGCCTGGGTTCACGCTATTGTGAATTGGATGCTGGTTTCCCTGCATCCAAATTGCATAGCAGGAGATTGTGACCTGCTCTCTATGGAGCCAGTTCACACATCTCTGCAGCGGCTCCAGTGTGAATTGCACAGGAGCCCTGTGTGTCTTTTGGTCCGTTTCAGGTACAAATTCAGCCAAAAATGCGGGCTGAAATCGGACCTGAAACGGTGAATGGAGACGCACCGGACTCCTGCTGTGAGCCGCTGCATTCTCCAGTGTGAACCCAGCCTCACGCAACAGAATTTGATTATTTAATTGAAGGGAGGCTTAAAATGGTGGATGGGGAAACCTCCCCCTGAGCTATTGTATTCTGACAGTGGGGGAGGCTATAGCCTGCAGCGCTGATCAGGTGACTAAAATTTGACAGGGCGACTGAACAGAAGTCGATTGGTTTGACTTCTGTTCAACCACAGTGCCCACACATGAATTTAAATTTGACTGGTCCCTGCTGAACCAGACGAATTTCCATTCATGTATGGCCAGCTTCAATCTGTTTGGGCTAGTATACTTCACTTTAAAGTTATTTAATGCCAGCAGTTTACAGGTTTCCTTTAATTATATAATTTCTGTACAGTTCTTTAAGAATGGTGTAAATTCTAACTGAATTACATCTAGTTTGCTAAAGCACTGTGCATATGACACAATAGATTTTTTTTCATCCTTTGTTGCAGCTCAGTGCTGCTGATCTTCTACAGCCTTTTTGTGGACACTTCATGTCTACATCATTCCAATAATGGTCACATACATTTCACAGGGTGGATTATTTGATGGGGACAAACATGAATCATGCATGTTGAAATGATCACTTGTGATCTCCCATGTGACAGGGCATTGTGACTCTACTGGGAAGTGGATGCACCTGCACAAGAGCAGGGTAGGATCTCAAGGTATTTTTTCAATGAAAAGTGCTGATTTAAAAATATTAAAACTAATTTGATATTACATTAACATGAATATGCTTATGAAATTTAAGTTATTGTCTTTACTTATACTTTACTTTCAAGCAGTATTTATTATTAATTAATAGTATTAATTCAGTTTACAAATTCTTATGCCCTGTACACACGGTCGGATTTTACAACGGAAAATGTGTGATAGGACCTTGTTGTCGGAAATTCCGACCGTGTGTAGGCTCCATCACACATTTTCCATCGGAATTTCCGACACAGAAAGTTTGAGAGCTTGCTATAAAATTTCCGACAACAAAATCCGTTGTCGGAAATTCCGATCGTGCGTACACAAATCCGACGCACAAAGTGCCACGCATGCTCAGAATAAATTAAGAGACGAAAGCTATTGGCTACTGCCCCATTCAAGTCCCGACGTACGTGTTTTACGTCACCGCGTTTAGAACGATCGGATTTTCCGACAACTTTGTGTGACCGTGTGTATGCAAGACAAGTTTGAGCCAACATCCGTCACAATCCGTGGAAAAAATTCATGGATTTTGTTGTCGAAATGTCCGATCAATGTCCGACCGTGTGTACAGGGCATTAGATGTGATGCCTGCATCACTTTCCTTTTTGAGGCTTTCTTTCTTCTATTTTCATCTGGTGATCCAGTAAATCTGCTGTTTGTCAACAGAACAAACTCTCTTGTAGCTAAAGGGATGAGACAAACCATTTACCACTGGCAGGGATGCTTAAAATGATCATCTTTTATTTATGTATGTAAAACCTGTATCCCAAAAGAAAAAAAACTGTCTCTTGTAATTGCCTATAAAGTGTTAGCTGGATTTTAGCTTCAATTAAATCTGTTAATATATCTAACACTCCCCTCCTCCTTAGACAGACAATGCTGCTGTCCAAAGGTGCGCCTGTGCGCCTACATCCAGAGTGTAGGCACTTGAATACAGGAGGTGTGTTACTGGCCATATCACCAGGTGAAAACAGAGGGAAAAAAAACCTAAAAAAAGAAAACTAATACAGCCACCACATCTAAGGATTGGTAAGCTGCAATATATTACATTTTGGGTTTTGGGTTTAATACAGTTACATAGTTAGTCAGGTTGAAAAAAAGACACAAGTCCATCTAGTTCAACCAAAAAAAATAAAAAATACAATCCCACATACACAATCCTTTACCCACAGTTGATCCAGAGGAAGGCGAAAAACCCCAGAAAAGCATGCTCCAATTTGCTACAGCAGGGGACAAAATTTCTTCCTGATCCCACGAGAGGCAGACTTTCCATGGATCAACTTTACCTATGAATGTTAGTACCCAGTTATATTATGTAAATTTGGGAAATAATCCAGGCCTTTTTTAAAGCAATCTACTGAGCTTGCCAGAACCAACTCTGGAGGGGGTCTATTGCGCATTTACACAGCTCTTACTGTGAAGAAACCTTTCCGTATTTGGAGATTAAATCTCCTTTCCTCTAGGCGTAAAGTGTGCCCCCGTGTCCTCTGTGTTGACTGTAAAGTGAATAACTCAACACCAAGTTCACTACACTACTGTATATGGACCCCTTATATATTTGTACATGTTGATCATATCCCCCTTAATCTCCTCTTCTCAAGAGAGAATAAATTCAGTTCCTCTAATCTTTCCTCATAGCTGAGTTCCTCCATGCCTCCTATCAGTTTGGTTGCTTTTCTCTGCACTTTCGATGAGTTCTTACTAATTATTTGTACAGGGGCAAAATGATATCTCTCTCTCTGGAGTCCATACCTCTCTTAATACAAGAAAGGACTTTGCTCGCTTTGGAAACCACCACTTGGCATTGCATGCTACAGCATTAGATTCAGTGGCTAATATTCATAGTGACCCTTTAACAAACATTTCCAATAGGTTAATATGTGCACATAACACATATTTTAACCTGTAAAACCCTCCCTTATGCAGACATCCAAAAGCCCTGAGACTTCGGCTAGGTGATGTCATCTTTGATCTGATGTCATCAGCCCTAACCTGCCCAGAACTGTTACTAGAGTGACACTCTATAGTATTTCCCTTGACTCCTTCTCCAGGAGTCACAGTACACAACAATCAATTTTTGAGTGTACTTTACTGTTGATAATCTTTTGCACATTGGGAGAAAAATTCTTTTGCAATATGCTATATTTTGTAAAACATTTAAAAGCTGGACTTGTGTGGAGAGTTTCAACTTTGGGGCAGGTATCTGGTTCTGGTCTCACTACTTGGTAATTCACTTACCAGGAATGAAGGTCATTTTTGTGTATAGACTGGTTGTTTTCTGAACTACTCTACAGTTATTTCACCCCTATGTCTATTTCATGAAAGTCTCACCTGTATTTTTAGTCCCACCTTTTCTCACCTGTGATTGATCTTTCCTGTGCTGCAGGAGAATTCTGGAGCATTTTGTAAATCTATTGATTTTGAGAGCAAACTAATCTGTTAAAGCTTAATGCCCTTGAATCCAGTTGTGCTTAAACGTTTGTAAACCTTTGCAGAAATTGTACCATTTTGGCACTGATATTGAAAATATAACTGATCATGCCAAAAAACTGTCTTTTATTTAAGGATAGTGATTATATGAAGCCATTCATTATCACATAGTTGTCTGGCTTTTTTTAAAATCAAAATGATAACAAAAATCACCCAGATGGTTCTGATCAAAAGTTTATGTACCCTGGAATGTTTGGCCTTGGTACAGACACACAAGATAACACACTGGTTAATATGGCAATTAAAGGTTAATTTCCCACATCTGTTACATTTTAAATGTCAATTAGTGTGCGTGTATGAATATTCAGTTTGTTAACTCTCACTTGAATGCACTGAGCAGGCTAGATACTGAGCCATGGGGAGCAGAAAAGGACTGTCCAAATAACAAGATAATGGAACATTATAATAATGGAAAAGGATAAAAAAGATATCCAAAGCCATGAATATGCCAGTCGGTACTGTTCAATTACTTAATAAGAAGTGGAAAATTCAGGGATCTCTTGATACCAATCCAAGGTCAGGTAGACCAATAAAAATTTCATCCACAACTGCCAGAAGAATTTTTTTGGGATACAAAGAAAAACCCAAAGGTATCCTCAGGAGAAAAACGGGCTGCCCTGGAAAAAGACAGCGTGGTTGTTTCAAGGAGCACAATATGGGAATACTTTAACAGAAATGAGCTGCATGGTTGAGTTGCCAGAAAGAAGCCTTTACTGTGCCAATGCCACAAAAAAAAAACGGTTACGATATGCCCGACAACACCTCAACACGCCTCACAGCTTCTGGCACACTGTAATCTGGCGTGACGAGACCAAAATAGAGCTTTATGGTCACACCCATAAGCACTATGTTTGGGAAGGGGTCAACAAGACCTATAGCGACAAGAATACTATCCACACTATAAAGCATGGTGGTATCTCATTGATGTTTTGGGGGTGGGTGAGCTCTAAAGGCATGGGGAATCTTCTGAAAATTGATGGCAAAATGAATGCAGCATGTAACCAGAAGATACTGGCAGAAAATTTGCATTTTACTGCACAAAAGCTGCGCATGGGACACTTTTGGACTTTTCCAGCACAACAATGACCCTAAGCGCAAGGCCAAGTTGACTCTCCAGTGGTTACAGCAGAAAAAGGTGAAGGTTCTGGAGTGGCCATCAGTCTCCTGACCTTAATATAATGGAGCCACTCTGGGAAAATCTCAAATGTGTGGTTCATGCAAGACGAGCAAAGACTTTGAATGACCTGGGAGGCATTTTGCCAAGACGAATGGGCAGCTATACCCCCTGCAAGAATTTGGGGCCTAATAGACAACTATTACAAAATACTGCATGCTGTCATTGATGCTAAAGAGAGCAATACACAGTATTAAGTATTATGACTGCTGCTCCTCTCTGCCAATCCCTTCACTGGCTTCCCCTACCCCACCGCATAAAATTCAACCATAACCTACAAGGCCATTCACAACATCGCCCCCATCGACATCACCAACCTTATCTGCAGATATCGTCCCCTCCGCTCCTCCCAGGACCTCCTGCTCTCTAGCTCCCTTGTTACCACCTCCCATGCTCGCCTTCAGGACTTCTCCAGAGCCTCTCCCATCCTCTGGAACTCCCTGCCCCAGTGTGTCCAATCAGCCCCTACCCTGTCCACCTTTAGGAGATCCCTGAAAACTAATTTATTCAGGGAAGCCTATAACACACCCACCTAACAATTGTCTCCGAGCCACCCCCATGAAATCATTCTCTGCAGCTATTACCTTTTGTACCACCACCCCCTCCCTTTAGAATGTAAGCTCTACGAGCAGGGCCCTCCTGTACCTTTTGTATTGAACTGTACTATAATTTTGCTGTCCCCCTATACATTGTAAAGCGCTGCGTAAACTGTTGGCGCTATACAAATTGTGAATAATAATATTAACAACTAAGGGTATGCAGACTTTTGAACAGGGGCCATTCAATTTGTTAACTTGTTGCCAAGTTTTATTTTATTATTGTGCCATTCTGTTATGACCTAGAATTAAATATGAATCCCATAAGAAAAATAAGAATTGTGTTTTGCCTGCTCACTCATGTTTTCTTTAAAAATGGTAGATACTGTATATTACCAATTCTCCAAGGGTATGCAAACTTTTAAGCACAACTGTATTATTTCTGGTGTACCTATCCTGACACTTTTCTGTCTTGTCAATAGTGTTAATAAAATAATTTGTCCAAAAATGATGATTATGTGTAGATGAACACATAATATATAAACTGTATTTATTTATCTGTTCAAATATGGACACAGTTTTAGTTGTATTAAATGCATGATTATATATATATTATGTGTTCATTTACAGATAATCATCGTTTTTGCACAAGTTATTTTATTGACACTATTGATGATACAAGTTTTTTGATCAATTTAATTCATTTTTTTGTTGAAAGTTTACTATCTATCTATCTATCTATCTATCTATATATATATATATAGATATCTATAGATATCTATATATAGATATCTATAGATATCTATATATAGATATATATAAATTAAATTGATATATATATTGTGTCTTTTATCCAATATTCAGGATTGTAAAAAAGACAACAGTCTGAATAGCTTTATCTATCGTGAGGTTTACTATATTTGAACTGTTCTGTCTTGACCCGTAGACTTTGATTTCTATTATACTGTTTTATTTTAGGCTTTTCTTGCTTATTGAATTACATCATTGTATAGTTAACCAAAACATATGCTCTAAAGCGGGGGTAGGCAACCTCTGCCCTCCAGCTGTGGTGAAACTACAAGTCCCGTGAGACATTGCAAGATTTGTAGTTTCACCACAGCTGGAGTGTGAGGTTGCCTACTCCTGCTCTAAGGTTTAGTCTTTCATATCTCCAGTGCTAGCAAATAACGGGACATAGCACGGTGACGTCAGTACGTCACTCCTCCCATACTTAGGGAGGAGTGACGTACTGACGTTACGTGCGCTACGTCCCGTTGTTTGCTGGCACGGCCATGTGTAATGTAGCCGGCCGGCCGCATATATTTTTATCTTTTGCTGTTTTTACGCTTATTGGCGGTTTGTGTTTTAAATCTTAGAATAAAAACCAAACAGGTTTTACCTATGGCTACTCTAGTGATCTTTTTTTCTGAGCCACGTTTTCATCACTATGCATAAGGCTGCATACAAGCTTCCAGTGGAGGTCTTTGTCTGTTGAAGTCCGGACCAGGGGATCCCCCCACAGAAGCGGCGATTGGACCGATATCGGAACTCCACTGAGGAAAAGGCCCTGGCTGGGTGTTAGCCACAGGCATTACTTGTCTGTGCAGCTAGTAAACGCACACTTCTTATGGTGGTGGGTCTGCAAGCAAAGTCACACAGAATTTCTAGCAGGTTATGGGCCCACACCCACCCAGACACCCAGAGAAAAGCTGAGAACCCAGTCATAGCCAGCTACAGCAAGTGCAAGATACAGCAACTGGAGGAAGACTATAAAAAAAATGGCCAGTAACACAGCTGCAACAAAGCTTGCATTTGCAAATCTGAAAAACCAGAACTACCAGTCTTGGAAATGCAAGATGAAAATTCTGTTCATAAGATAAGGTACATGGAAATGTATAAATGAAGTCAGGCCAGAAAATCCTTCAGACAAGTGGATAGAAAAATACCAAAAAGCTTAAAGCACAATCTCTCTTAGCATAGAAGATGATCAAAGCTTACATATATATAAGCGTGAAACTGCTAAAGAAATGTGGGAAGGATTACAAAAAGTGCATGAAAGAGCTAATCTCAGCAATAAACTGTATTTGAATAGAAAGCTATACCAAACCAAGCTGATGAAAGGCCAGGATCTGCAGGATTACATAAAGTGCACCTTGGAAATGGTTGAACGCCTGAGCGTTATAGGAGAAGAAATAAAAATTTTCATGACGTAGCACTATTACTCAGTGGCTTACCAAAAAATTATGAAACGCTTGTCTCAGGACTTGATGCACGTCCAGATGATCAACTGACATTGGAATAACCACTTCCCGTCCAAGGTACGTCATATGATGTCATGGACTTGGAGTGGGGATATCTGGATGATGCCTGCAGCTACAGGCATCATCCAGATATATTTTTCAGCCAGCGATTCTGTGCACTGTAAGAACAATCATAGTGGCATTTCAGCCGCTTGATCGTTCTTACAGGCAGCTGGAGGGCCCCACATCTCTCCATAAAGAGGACCTGTCACGCACTATTCCTATTACAAGGGATGTTTACATTCCTTATAACAGGAATAAAAGTGATCATAAATTTTATTTTTTAAAGAGAAAGTGTAAAAAAAAAAGTAAATAAAAAAAAAAAAAAATATATAAAGTGCCCCGCCCCGTCCCCTATCTCGCACAGAAGTGATCGCATACGTAAGTCGCGCCACATACGTAAACGACGTTCAGATCGCACATGTGAGGTATTGCCACATGCGTTAGAGCAAAAGCAACAATTCTAGCCCAAGACCTCTTCTGTAACTCAAAACTTGTAACCTGTAATAATTTTACAAGCGTCGCCTATGAAAAGTACCGAAGTTTTGCACCATTCCACGTTTGGTGCCTTTCACATTATACAAAAATATGGGCTAACTTTACTGTTTTGTTTTTTTTTTAATTCATGAAATTGTTTTTTTTCCAAAAAAAGGTGTTTGATCATACGAAAAAAGGAAAATTCATTGCGCAACGTCCATATTAAAAACGGGCAGGGCAGGAAATAGTGGTGACGTCATCACGCTCGTGAGAGTGTTAGGACAGTTTTTATTTCCAGTGCCTGTGAATACAGTCTTGTTGTAAGTCGTTTTTCTTAAATAAATTGCCCATTTTTAATATGGACATTGCGCAATAAGTTTTCCTTTTCTTGTATGATCAATGGTTGGATCGGCTTCAGTGGACATACTTTGGTTTTCTCTTTGGCTCGTTTTCACCAATGGTCCCTCACAAGGAGGCTGGCAAGACGATCTGCACCTAATGTGAGGGGTAATAAAGCTCACAGATGCGAATATAGACCTTGATAGGTCTTTGGATCTGGTAAGAAGACATTTTTGTCTGACCTGTCTAAACACTGGGTGCTGCACTGAACTTAAGGACTTTGCACAATATCACGTTATGGACTTTGGTGTTTGTTGCGAGTGCTGCTGTCATATAATATTTCAATTTTATTAATTTATTTATTCACATACACACTAAGCACATTATTTTTTCTATATCTATTTTCTAATGTACTCCCTGCATGCTTTTTCCACAACTTCTTCCTGCCTTTCACTCCTAAAATAAGTGTGTGCCACAATAATCTTGATAGAAGATTCCAAGTTTCTTTTGAACAGATTTACAGAGCAGACTGAGACCTACATGATGCTGCCTGTTCTTCCACTACCTGTGCCGACAGCTTTGGTGGCCTTACCTGGAGGAGAGCGGCGTTGCTGCCTGTCCTCCCACTACAAATCCCCAACGGTTCTGGAGGAGGGAGGGGATATCGCGGCAAGGACTTACATGCAGGGCTTCCATACTAGCACCTGCCCCGGTTCCTTATATCATGCCACACAACAGGCTGGCTGCTCATTGCCCCGGCTCCCCATCCTCACTGCTGTAGCTAGGGCTGCAGGAGAGAACTTTGATCCTGCAGGGAGCCCCTGCACAGCCGACGCATGAACAATGAGAGACCCAGACAGCGCTGAGGGGGAAATATGGCAACATTTTGGGGTAGGAGAGAGGCAAAACACTGCAGGTGAGCAGGGAGAGGAAGAGGACCCAAAGAAATATGAGCGAAATTGGGAATGGGTAGGATAGAGGGGAATGGTGCACAGAGTCCAGGACATTGCTATTGTCATGACATGAGTTGCACTGCTTATTGCTTCTCCCTATCTATGCTTGCATTCCTTGGCTGCATATACTGTGTTCTGCGGAGAAGTCCTGTGAACTCTTTACTTGCTGCTACCTAACTGCTCTGCTGCCACTACCTTCTATTCACTTTTTAGCCTGCTCATACCCAAGCATAGTGAGGAGTGACCGTATGTGGACAATTTTTGATCATCAGTTTTTTTTTATATTACCAGCCCTATATGGGCATTCACCAATGGTCATGTGTGCTTTTTGAACAATTAATTTAGGCAGGTACAGTCACTATCTAGTGAAGTATATGTAGGTGTGCCATTATTAATTTCTCTGCCCACAGGTGGTGCTCTGGGTGCTTTTCTTTGATTTTTGTGACCCTCCCTGTGTATCCGGTATGTCTCTTTGTAGGGGTGCTGCAGCAGCAAATGCATAATTGAAGCCTTCATTGGCTGTTACAGGTCAAAGTCATTGGGCTGGTTCTCTGTGCCATTGTCAAACATCTGCAGCATCTCTCTGAGGACATTGTTTAGGTGGCCCTCACACTCAGTCCCCTATTCAATAAGCCATCTTATGGCTGTGCCGTTCAATGAACGTGTGGACTGTATGTATGTGGGTGTAGCGTCTGGACACAGTTTTTGCTTTTTATAGACAAAGTTACATAGTAGGCGAGGTTGAAAAAAGACACAAGTCCATCAAGTCCAACCTATATGTGTGATTTTATTTCAGTATTACATTGTATATCCCTGTATGTTGTGGTCATTCAGGTGCCTATCTAATAGTTTTTTGAAATATTGATGCTCACCGCTGAAACCACTGCCTGTGGAAGAGAATTCTACATCCTAACCACTCTTACAGTAAAGAACCCTCTATGCAGTTTAAGGTTAAACCGCTTTTCTTCTAATTTTAGTGAATGGCCGCTTGTCCTATTAAATTCCCTTTCGCAGAAAAGCTTTATCCCTATTGTGGGGTCACCAGTACGGTATTTGTACATTGAAATCATATCCCCTCTCAAGAGTCTCTTCTCCAGAGAGAATAAGTTCAGTGCTCGTAACCTTTCCTTATAACTAAGGTCCTCCAGTCCCTTTATTAGTTTTGTTGCCCTTCTCTGGACTCTCTCCAGTTCCAGCACATCCTTCCTGAGGACTGGTGCCCAAAACTGGACAGAAGAATGTTGTCTTTTTACTGGTGACGGAAGGTGGTTTCTGTGTTTTTTTGTTTTTTTTCCGCTTTATTTAATATTTGTTTTTTATAATTTATAAATTATGTTTTGTAATTTATTTATGTGATTTTTCTTATTGGTCACTGTTCCTTATTGGCTCGATATTATGGTCCATTAGGCATTCTTCTCTCCAATTGCCTTACATTTTTAAACCCCAGGCCCTGACACCTACAAAGACTGGCTCTTCAAATGGACCTACTACCTTAATAGGTACCACACCTCTGCCAGCTTGGGGATGGTTTATGCTGAGCAATGGGCTGCTCCTCTACTACAGGTTAGAGGTGTATAGTTATGTCCCTGCTGATCACTGGGGGCGAGGGGCTGACAGGTGGGCAAACAATGACTGGGGAGGTCGCCATTCACCTGGGGGCATGGGGGGGGGACTAACTGCTCTGGGCATGGGGATGGCAACAGATGGAGACAGGGAGCACCCATATAGGGGACAGTTTCATCCAGGCACAGAACAAGGTGACCAGACAGAGGACTTTCAGTAAATGATCACACAGGTTGATAGGTTACATCTGGTTCTGGGATTTTATGTTACTGTACAGTACATTGCCTGTGTCTGTCTAACAATAATTGTAATGCCAGCCTTATCCCTGTCTTTTTAACAGTGCCACAGCCACACAATTCAACCCTACACTCAGTACGTAGCACATCCCTCAACCCTGCACTCAGTATGTAGCACACCTTTTAACCCTACACTCTGTACACAGCACATCCCTCAACCCTGCACTCAGTGCGTAGCTCACCCCTCAACCCTGCACTCAGTACATAGTGCACCCCTCAACCCTGCATTCAGTACATAGCGCACCCCTCAACCCTGCACTCAGTATGTAGTGCACACCTCAACCCTGCACACAGTACGTAGTGCACCCCTCACCCTTAAGCCCCTCCTACTGCTGCATTTGGCCTCACCCACATCTTGCCATGGCGCGCTACAGCTTACTCCCTTCTTCTAGTTTTCCTCATTCTGAATTTCAAAAGTTGTGAGGTATGCCACTGTGCTATAGGGACAGTGAGGTCTGCTCATCCAATTCCATCCAGCCTACAGAATTGCCCATTAGGGGATGGACTGCTAAGCCAGAGGACCATGTGGATGCCAGGTTTAAGAGGAAGTCTCAGAGCATTGCTGAGTACCTCCCACTTGGTTAGGACAGAGTATGTGAGATTGATCACCAGGAGGACATCTGCAGTATTCATGTTCTGAGGTTTGTACATGTCTGCTAGTCTCTCACTTGTAGCACAGGTAAATAAAACATAATTTTGGGTGCAAAGCATATGGATCTTCCAAGCTGACAGTTGTGCCATCACAAAAGGGGATATCTTACTTACAAAGGCTAAAATTACAGATGAACTGTATCAGCTGAACTGCAATGAGCTGGTTAATACTGGCAAGGATGAAAACATTCAAACTGCATTCCCACATGACACAGAGGACTTCAGAAGTCCGGACATAATAAACTGAGAATGACTATGCAAATGGAATACAAATTAGTCCATGTGATCAAATAATGAAATGCGCCAGCTGTATAAAAGGAAAAATGACAAAAAAAGCTTTACGGTCCAATGGAAATATTGACTCCATGAAAGAAGAGATATTTTCTCACTTTTATAGATGATTACTCCAGGTATACTACACTATATCTGTTAGACAACAAAAGAGGTGTACCAGAGAAAGTTGAACAGTATTTGGCTCAAGTAAGCAACAAAGTTGGCAAAATACTGAGTGTATTGCGCACAGACAATGAAACTGAATATACAGGCGATAACGCTCAGGCGATTTTCAGAAAGCATTGCATAATATTTCAAACTACTGAACCATACAACCCAGAACAAAATGGGGATGGGGGATGCAAAAAGAATAAACCATACTCTATGTGAGAGTGGAAGAACCATGCTGTTTGATGCAGATATGCCAGCCACATAATGTGGGGAGGCAATTATGACCGCCTGCTATCTCCATCGCGTACCAGGAAAACCAATGGAGAAAACTCCAAATAAACTGTGGAATGGAAAAGCCCCAAATCGGAACCATCTAAAAAATTTTGGAAGCAAAGTCCATTTACACATCTCAAAAGAAAAACTTGTGGGGTACAATGAATCTCAAAAGGGACACAGAATTCTACACCAAGACGCAAACAAAGTAACCATCAGTAGAAGTGTAATTGTCAATAAAACTTCAGTGTATTCAAAAGTTCATGACCTAATACTAACACTAAAAACTGAAGGGAATTTGCACCTCAGTGTCACATGAAGATAAACAATAAAGTGACACAGATATTAGAAATTAACACAGACAATCCGAGTGTTGTAAAAGAAGAAACCAAGCCACAAGAGGCTTCAATCAAAAAATCTACCAGAAGAATTAAATCCCAGCCAAATGTCTGTCCTGTGCTGCTCAAGTAGAATTAAAAACAGAGCCAGATTCATGGGATGAGATGCAAAGACTTCCAACCCATGAGAATAAAAAGTGGATCAGATGCTTTCACAAAACCGCTTACAAGAAACAGATTTATAGAACTGAGATCCGAAATTTGACTAATATAAGGAGTAGCTGTTCGTTGGGTGATTTGGAAAACATTGTTCATGTATTTTTGTGCAACAACTACAGATATATTCTTCAGCCAGTAGATGGCAGTGTTTATAAGTTTGTATCTGCTCTATAGTAAACTCTATGTCTTTTCTCTGTATAATAAAGTTCTTGTTTCCTGTCTGCTGTTAAGCAGCAAAGCCCACTGTCTGTTCTGTAGGGCTATATATGGAATTTCTAACAGGGACACAGCAAGGTGACACCTGCAGTGATCTCTGAACAGCAACTTAATCTCTCTGTTACAGATTTGAAGAGAAACTGCATCTGTGGTAAGGGCCCGTTCCGGTTGTTGCATGTGCATTTTTTATGCCTTCTGGTGTTTTTATATGCATTTTTTATGAGTTTTTGAAATGTTGTTCTTTCCCCTCTTTTTTTTCTACATCTCAATTAACCAGTTCCCGCCCGGCCAATAGCGGATTGGCGGCTGGGCGGTGGTTTTGTTATCTTGACTGGACGTCAGATGATGATCTGTCAAGATGCGCTAATCATGTGGCCACTGGGCCGGTACCATGTGACCTACGTGACCAATCACAGCAAGTCACATGATTGTTGTACCCAATGGATGGCTTCCTTTCATGCTATCAATTGGATACAACTGTGTTACTAGCTGTTTCATTCAGTAAAATGCTTGCTTATAGCAATGTAATGCACTGCTATAAGCAAAAAGAAAAAAAAAAAGATCATTCCCCAGAGTAGTACTATGGTAACATTATATAGTTGCACAGTTACGTAGTTGGTGAGGTTGAAAAAAGACTCGTCCATCAAGTCCTACCTGTGTGTGCTTTTATGTCAGTATTACATTGTATATCCCTGTATGTTATGGTCGTTCAGGTGCCTAATAGTTTTTTGAAATTATCTATGCTCCCTTCTAAAACCACTGCTTGTGGAAGAGAATTCCACATCCCTACCGCTCTTACAGTAAAGAACCCTCTACACAGTTTAAAGTTAAACCACTTCTCTTCTAATTTTAGTGAATGGCCACGTGTCTTTTTAACTTCCCTTTTGCGAAAGATTTTTATACCTACTGTGGGGTCACCAGTAGGGCTGAGCAAACTGTTCGGCCCTAGCATAAATTCGGACTTTTGTTGTTCGGTCTTTAGGCGAACAGCCCGTTTATTCGGCCCCCCGAACCGACCATAATGCATTGCAGCGCTGAACTGTGCATTGCAAGCCCTAATTGGCTGAAGCAGTGAAAGCTTCAGCCAATCAGGGCATAGAGCACTGTCACAGTCATGATTGGACACTGTCATCATGACTTTATCCAATCATGGCTCAGTATTCTCAGTATTCAGTAAAAGTATTCTTTCAATGGCAGCCATTTTCAATGTAATTTCGGCTTGAAGAGGGATAAAACAGGGCTCTGTTCAGTGCTATTAGTGTGCTATACTGTGCTATTTTGCTTCAGTTGTCAGTGTAGAATATTTAGTGTCGGTCTAGGGATAGTGTGAGTGTAGTGAGGAGGACCATCATTCAGCTTTGCATAGTGTGCAGCTAGAGTAGGGACAGCTCAGATACTTTCACTGTAGTGTAGTGAGACCGTGTCATTCATACATACATTAGTGTGGAGTAGGGACCGCTCATATAGTTTCAGTGTAGTGTAGTGAGACCATGTCAGTAATCTTGACATTAGTGTATAGCTAGAGTAGGGACAGTTCAGATAACGTCAGTGTAGTGACTGTTGAACACGGTCTATTTGATTGTTATTGCGTTTAACGCCATTTACTTCTGTGTGCGTTACTGCCAGTTTAACACCATATCATTCTGTGTGCTTTACTGCCAGTTTAACGCCATATCGTTCTATGTGCATTACTGCCAGTTTAACGCCATATCGTTCTGTGTGCGTTACTGCTAGTTTAACACCATATACTTCTGTGTGCGTTACTGCCAGTTTAACGCCATATAGTTCTGTGTGCGTTACTGCCAGTTTAACGCCATATAGTTTTGCGTGCGTTACTGCCAGTTTAACACCATATCGTTCTGTGTGCGTTACTGCCAGTTTAACGCCATATCGTTCTATGTGCATTACTGCCAGTTTAACGCCATATCGTTCTGTGTGCGTTACTGCCAGTTTAACACCATTTACTTCTGTGTGCGTTACTGCCAGTTTAACGCCATATAGTTTTGCGTGCGTTACTGCCAGTTTAACACCATATCATTTTGTGTGCGTTACTCCCAGTTTAACGACATATCATTTTGTGTGCGTTACTGCCAGTTTAACGCCATATAATTTTGCATGCCTTACTGCCAGTTTAACACCATATCATTTTGTGTGCGTTACTGCCAGTTTAACGCCATATTGTTCTGTCTTTGTTACTGCCAGTTTAACACCATATAGTTTTGCGTGCGTTACTGCCAGTTTAACACCATTTACTTCTGTGTGCGTTACTGCCAGTTTAACGCCACATAGTTTTGTGTGTGTTACTGCCAGTTTAACGCCATATAGTTCTGTGCGTCACTGTACGTTTGGCACATTGTATTGTAGTATATTATAGTGTATCTGTGTAGTGTGAGTACTCAAATTAAAGTGCACCAAACACCTCTTTACATTGATTAAAGTCCATCTACGTACAGATTTCAACTTCTTCTTTACATTTGCTTAGAAGCACCACCCCCTCCCTTCCAATAAAGTCTTGGAGGACAACAAGGAGAGGCAGACGTTCCCTTGGCACTGTAAGGGGGCCAGCAACAAATGTGTCCAAAGGCAAAGTTGGACATGGTGGTCAGTCCTCAGGCAGGGCATCATTTCCTCTGTATAGTGAGTTTGCCTGCGCTATCCAGCATGCAGGGGAGGTGGCTTACTAATCCTTCCTCATCCTCCTCATCCTCCTCATCCTCTGTCACGCAAGCAGAGACAAGTGTGCAGTCCCCTGCAGTTGCCAGAGTGGATAAACCTGCCTCTTTGTCCACATCTATTCCTGCCATAGCGCCAACATCAGCCATTGAGGAGTCAGCTGAGTTATTTGACCACAGTGTCAGCCACTTGCTCCTTGATGATGCCCAGCCATTACTGGATTCAGATGTTGGTTCTGAGGTTGAAGATGACAGGAACATGAGCCTAGAGAGAGGGAGGAAAACAAAGTAGTAGACAAATTGGCATTCATGTTCCCAAAGCCGCAACGTATTGCCAAGTTGTCTCCAGTGGTAATGATGAAGATGGAGGAGATGGAGATGATGATGATGAGGTCACTGATGCGACTTGGGTGCCAGAGGAAACTGAAGGTGGAAACTGAAGGTGCGGCGGCACAACCCCAAGGAGGCAGACATCAAGAAAGAGTAGAGAGCAGCTACCCTATTCCATCACATATTGCAGCTATCTCCCAACCCACTCCCCAAAGCTCAGCTGTCTGGGCCTTTTTCAGCACATCTGCAGCATATCGCACTGTTGCTATCTGCAAACTGTGTCTCAGGCACATCAAACGTGGCAAAAACACCAACCGTTTGGGTACCACATGCTTAATGAGGTATTTAACGTCCATTCACCCAGCCCGTTGGCAAGAGCACCTAAAAGCCACACAAAGGGGGCACAAATCTGTCCCTCCTCCTTACCCACTTCAGTCTGCCCCTGCGATACCGAGTCATTATTTCTCAGCAGCCTCCACTGACAGGGATAATGGTATTGCACAGGGTGTCCCAGGTCCTAGCAGCACATCTGCCAGCAGCAAACCACCAGCTGTAGACTGTAGCTGGCAAATTTCTCTGCCCCATCTGCTGCAGCGGAAAAAAACATACAATCCCTGCCACCCACATGCCTAGCGTCTGAATGCAAGCTTGTCAAAGCTGTTGGCTCTCCAACTTCTGCCTTTCAGCCTGGTGGATTCTGCACCCTTCTTGTGAATTTGCACTATGTGCTGTACCACAATGTCAGGTTCCCAGTCGCTACTACTTTTCACGTAAGGCCATTCCATCTCTCTACCATCACGTGGAAGGGTATGTTCTGGCATCGTTGGGCAAGACAGTCAGCTGTAAAATCCACCTTACTGCTGACACGTGGTCCAGCAAGCATGGGCAGGGACGATGTATTTAGTTCACAGCACACTGGGTAACACTGCTTGCAACTCGAAAGGATGCAGGACAGGGCTTGGTGCTGCAACTTGTTGTGTTCCCACGTCTCCATGCAGCTGGTGGTGATGATGCCAGACCTGTGAGCTCTACCTCCTCCTCCTCCCCTCCTCATGTCCTCCTCTGCAGAATTGTCCTATGAACATCAGGTACCCCCTAAGCGTTCAAAGGGCTATTCCCAGAGTCAGGCTAAAAGGTGCCATGCAGTGCTTCAGCTGGTGTGTTTAGGGGACAGGAGCCACACCAGAGCAGAGATTCTTGCAGCTCTACAGGGACAGGCCCAGAGGTGGTTCACACCACGCCAGCTGGAGCCAGGTATGGTGGTGTCCGATAATGGCTCAAACCTCCTGTCCGCCCTTAGACAGGTGCAGCGTTGGTGGTGCAGCGTTTCCTAAGTACGTACCCAGGGTTGCAAGATGTACTAAAGAAGGCCAGAAGAGTCTGTAGCCATTTCAGGCGGTCATACACAGCCAGTGCTCGGTTGACTGAAATTCAGCGGGAATTCCACCTGCCCGTAAACCGCCTGATTTGTGACATGCCCACCAGGTGGAACTCAACTTTGGGAATGCTGCAGCGGCTATACATGCAGCAGAGGGCCGTTAACGAGTATCTGTGCCAGTACGGCACGACGACAGGCTCAGGCCGCCTTGGCATTTTTTCCCCACGCCAATGGCTGATCATTAAGGATGCATGCACTGTTTTGTCCCCATTTGAGGAGGCCACAAGGATGGTGAGCAGTGATAGTGCATGCATCAGTGACACAATCCCTGTTATGTTCCTGCTGGAGCAGACTCTGCATGGCATTATGGACAGGGCACAGGAGGAAGAGCAACAGGAAGAAGAGGAGGACTTCCTTTCCTCTCAAGGCTCACTTTATCCAGACACCATCATTCCTATGTCACAGAACACACAGGAGGAGAGAGGGGAGGAGGATGAGGAGGAGGATTCTGGCACTTTCATGGGCTTTGAAGAAGAGGAAGACATGCGTCAATCTGTAGGCGATGGCTTTCCAAACCCAGGATGCTTGGGAGTAGTACGGGGCTGGGAGGTGGAAGTTCCAGATGCTGTCATCCTGAGTGACCTTGAGGAGCCTGCTTCTCAAGCCTTGGCAAATTTGAGGTGCATGGGCAACCTAATGCTTCAAAGCCTGTGAAAGGACCCAAGAATATGGTGCATAAAGGATGATTACTGGTTGTCAACCCTCCTTGACCACCATTATAAGGGGAAGGTCTCAGAACTCACCCCATCCCCATAGAGAGTGCAGAAGATAAAATCTCTTGAGGACATGTTAAAGAGGATTTTATTGAATGTTTTTCCTGACTCCAGTAAGTTACAGTGTCATGGAAAACGTAGTTTTGAGTCTTCTGTTGGTCAAGAGAAGAGCGTTGGAGAAAGCGTCAGCCTAAGTGAGGCATTTTGGCATTTTTTTAGTCCTTGCTGCCCAGTGCTGTGAGCTTCCACATCCCATTGGCAGTGTCTGCATCACATGGTGGATGATTACGTCGGGGCCAAAACAGAGATGGAGAGCTTTCCAGCTGACGATCCACTGACTTACTGGGTCATGAGAATAGACCACTGGCCAGAATTTGCCCAGTATGCTATTGAGTTGTTGGGCTGCCCTGCATCCAGCGTGCTTTCAGAAAGGGAATTCAGTGCTGCAGGAGGTTTCGTTACTGATCATAGAACGCGTCTGTCCACAGACTTCGTGGACCATTTGACTTTTATAAGAATGAATCGGTCCTGGATTACCAGCTATGAAGCCCCTGATGCCAATGTCACTGATTAAATCTTTTTGGATGTGGAATCTCTGCAGGACTTCGAGGCTGCCTAGCTTTGAGGATGTCATTTCAGCTGGAAGAATGTTTTTGGTATAGGTTTCATGGGCACAATTAACACCCAAAGACCAATTTTTCAGCACCTGTTTGCAATTTTTTACAGAAAGGCCAATTCTTGCTTTCATCAAGAGTACCTCTATAGGGTTATGGTGGGAAGGCACCACCGACACCCAAAGACCAATTTTTTTGCACCTGTCTTACAGGTGCATATCATTGCAATTTTTTACAGCAAGGCCAATTCTTGCTTTCATCAAGAGTACCTCTCTATAGGGTTACAGTGGAAAGGCTCCACTGACAACAAAAGACCAATTTTTACTTCTATCCAAAGTCAAAGTGACACCAGAATGTATCCAAAAAATCTCTAATCTTGTTCCCAGTGCACTACATTGTGGCCTAATCATACACATTGGCTCCCCAGCTGTTGCTAAGCAAAATAAAGGCAGCTTGTAGGGAAAATGTCATTTTTTTTTTTGGCTTTACAAATGCAATTATTGCTGCAACAGACTCTAGACATGGTACAGATCTGCAACTTTACAGGTAGACTAAGGGGATCCCCCCAGGCACTATATTGGAAGGAAAAATGGAGGTGTGGCTGGGAAATCCTCAACATATATGGCACCTCATCCCAATAGGTAAAAATTGGTAGATAGAGGTAGGGAGGGACTATAGCGGTGCCAATAGAAAAATGTCAACCATGAGTACCAAAAAATTACAATTTATTTTATTTACATATATAGAAAAAAGACATACACATAGGGTATACATACATATACAAATCTATAATTAATGCGGTACATGTAATATAAAAATAAAACAGGACAGGCCTGGGTGTTCTAGGCCAGTGATACAGGTAATCAATTCCTACATGTATCGCCAAGGCATTGGCTTCCTCAGGGAAATGATATAAGCCTGTGACAAAATTAGAAGGTTCTCAGTAAAAGAAAAAATGATGAAGAAATAGAAAAAGATATATATTGGAAGGAATTTTTCATTTTTATGCTTTCACTTCAAAAATCAAAAAATCACTTTTTTTTTTGATAGATGTCCCCCAGGGCAGGACCCGGACCCCTATAACTATTGTACGCCCAGTTACTTGCATATAAGCCTTATATAAGTTCTAGTGTGAACCGAACTACTGTCTGTTTGGCCCATCCCTAGTCACCAGTACGCTATTTGTACACTGAAATCATATCCCCTCTCAAGCGTCTCATCTCCAGAGAGAATAAGTCCAGTGCTTGCAGTCTTTCCCCATAGCTTTGTTGCTCTTCTCTGGACTCTCTCCAGTTCAAGCACATCCTTCCTGAGGACTGGTGCCCAGAACTGGATGGCATACTCCAGGTGGGGCCAGACCAGAATCTTGTAGAGTGGGAGAATTATTGTTTTATCTCTGGAGTTATACACCTTTTTAACCACTTCAGCCCTGGAAGGATTTGCCCCCTTAATGACCAGGCACTGCATCCCTTTAGCTGACAATTGCGTGGTCGTGCGACGTTGTACCCAAACAAAATTGATGTCTCATTGTGTTCCCACAAATAGAGCTTTCATTTGGTGGTATTTGATCACCTCTGCGGTTTTTATTTTTTGCGTCAATTTTGAAAAAAATAAATAATTTTTTTACTTTTTGCTATAATACATATCCAAAAAAAATGACGTATTCATCAGTTTAGGCTGATATATATTCTTTTACATGTTTTTGGTAAAAAAATTGCAATAGGGGTATATTGATTGGTTTGCGCAAAAGTTATAGCATCTACAAAATAGGGGATAGATTTATGGCATTTTTATTATTTTTTTTTACTAGTAATGGCGGCAATCTGCGATTTTTAGCGGGACAACGACATTGTGGAGAACAAATCGGACACTTTTTTGGGACCATTGACGACTATACAGTGATCAGTGCTATAAATAGCCACTGATTACTGTGTAACTGTCACTGTCAGGGAAGGGGTTAACACTAGGGGGCGATCAAGGGGTTAAGTGTGTTCCCTAGGTGTGTTCTAACTCTAGGGGGGATGGGCTACCAGGGACATAACAGAAATCACTGGGAATGGTAGATTCCTGTCATGTCACCTGTCAGAACGGGGAATCGTCTTTTTTACAAAGGCAGTTCCCCGTTCTGCCTCTGTAAAAGACGATCGCTTGTCACCGGCGGACATCGATGTCCGCCCGACCCACGGGCACGGCGGCGTGCGCCCTGCGCACAGCGACTTTCAATTTTGCAAAGACTTGTGGGGAAAAATGACAACTTCAAAAAACTCACCATCAGGGGCAGACTGACAACTCATGGGGCCCCCGGGCACTAGAAGATTATGGGGCCCCCAGGCTTACAGGTGGCCGCCAGGCCAGGAGTAAGTAACAAACAAAACAACATATAGAGTATAGCAGTCAGGATGAGTGCCACGCTCACATCAGAGTCCTCCCTTAAACCAATGTTCCAAAATTCTCCCTATACATCACAGTCCGCAGAGTCCTACCTTATGGCAGAACCCCCCCCAGTGTGTTACCTTCTATCAGTGTCCCCTTACACACACCTTTGCACCTTAGTGCTTGGTGTGGCTGGCAGGAAAACGCCTTTAAATTAGAAAAATAAATCCACTTGTTGCAGGCTCTGAACTGCGCAAGTGAGTCTTAGAGCCAGCAAAATAGTGAACTGCTGTGGTTGGCCTCAGATCTGGCAGTGGGGCGTGTGAAAAAAAGCCATGCTTGATGTGTGCCATATCACTGCACAGGCATGCACCCAGACCTGCCCTGCTGCCTGATCCGAGGCCGGGCTCAGAAGTTCACCATTCAGCTGCCTCCAAATGGCAACAAGTGGATTTTTTTACAGGCATAGGATTGTTAGATCGACTTCTGTTTAGCGGCAGTAGGCACCAATGAAACATACAGTATACATACACACACAGTATACACACATAGACACACACACACACACACATATACATATATATATATATATATATATATATATATATATATATATATATATATATATATATATACACACACATAGACACCAGTGGCGGCTGGGGCTCAAATTTTTTTGGGGGGCGCAAACAAACTGAAAAAAAAAGCATCAATTGCAGCCACTGTGCCCATCAAGCGCAGCCACTGTGCCCATCAAGCGCAGCCACTGTGCCCATCAAGCGCAGCCACTGTGCCCATCAAGCGCAGCCACTGTGCCCATCAATTGCTGCCAGTATGCCCATCAATTGCCGCTACTGTGCCCATCAATTGCTGCCAGTGTGCCCATCAATTGCTGCCAGTGTGCCCATCAATTGCTGCTACTGTGCCCCATCAAATGCTGCCAGTGTGCCCATCAATTTCCGCCACTGTGCCCCATTAAATGCTGCCAGTGTGTCCATCAATTGCTGCTACTATGCCCCATCAAATCCTGCCAGTGTGCCCAACAATTGCCACTACTGTGCCCCATCAAATGCCGCTACTGTGCCCCATCAAATGCTGCCAGTATGCCCATCAATTGCCGCTACTGTGCCCCATCAAATGCTGCCAGTGTGTATCGCCCGGCACTTACCTATCTCACAGCGGGTCAGCGGCAGTGTCCTGCACGCTCCTCGATGTCTTCTTCCGTCCGCTCTATCAGGTATCCAATCACAGCACCTGACGCTTCAGCCAGTAAGGTGACAGGTAACAGACCTGAGCACCTGATTGGCTGAGAGGCGGTTCAATGTTGGCAAAGTGAATTCCTTCACTTTGCTAACACACAGCCGAGTGAACAGCGAACGCCCAGCATGGCGCCCACTGTTCACCTTTTTGGGCGCCTATTAGAGCCTATGGCTCTAATCAGGTGCTTCCCAAAAACACCCCCACGGCTGTAATTCAGGTGCCTGGCGCCTGAAAAGGGTCCCGGCACCTAAATAGGGGGTATCAGCGGCGACCATAGATTCATGCAATGCATGAATCTATGGTGATAGAGAGGTGCCAGGAGAGAGGGGGCAGCGCCCATGCGCCCCTTATGGACGCACCGCCACTGATAGATACAGAGTATACATATACACATAGACACACAATATACATATATACACACAGTACACATATATAAACATAGACACACAGTATACATATATACAGAGAGTATACATATATACACATAGATACACAGTATACATACAGTTGCAATAAAAAGTTTGTGAACTCTTTTAGAATGATATGGATTTCTGCACAAATTGGTCATAAAATGTGATCTGATCTTCATCTAAGTCACAACAATAGACAATCACAGTCTGCTTAAACTAATAACACACAAAGAATTAACTGTTACCATGTTTTTATTGAACACACCATGTAAACATTCACAGTGCAGGTGGAAAAAGTATGTGAACCCTTGGATTTAATACCTGGTTGAACCTCCTTTGGCAGCAATAACTTCAACCAAACGTTTCCTGTACTTGCAGATCAGACGTGCACAACGGTCAGGAGTAATTCTTGACCATTCCTCTTTTTACAGAGCTGTTTCAGTTCAGCAATATTCTTGGGATGTCTGGTGTGAATCGCTTTCTTGAGGTCATGCCGCAGCATCTCAATCGGGTTGAGGTCTTCTGTTTAAGCCATTCTGTTTATTTACTTCTATGCTTTGGGTCATTGTCCTGTTGCAACACCCATCTTCTGTTAAGCTTCAGCTGGTGGACAGATGGCCTTAATTTCTCCTGCAAAATGTCTTGAACTTGGGAATCCATTTTTCCTTCGATGATAGCAATCCGTCCAGGCCCTGACGCAGCAAAGCAGCCCCAAACCATGATGCCCCCACCACCATACTTCACAGTTGGGATGAGGTTTTGATGTTGGTGCGCTGTGCCTCTTTTTCTCCACACATAGTGTTGTGTTTGTGTTGGTTTCATCTGTCCACAGAATATTTTGCCGGTACTGCCGTGGAACATCCAGGTGCTCTTGTGCAAACTGTAAACGTGAAGCAATGTTTTTTTGGACAGCAGTGGCTTCCTCTGTGGTATCCTCCCATGAAATTCATTCTTGTTTAGTGTTTTACGCATCGTAGATTCGCTAACAGGGATGTTAGCATATGCCAGAGACTTTTGTAAGTCTTTAGCTGACACTCTAGGATTCTTCTTCACCTCACTGAGCAGTCTGCGCTGTGCTCTTGCAGTCATCTTTACAAGACACCCACTCCTAGGGAGAGTAGCAGCAGTGCTGAACTTTTTTTTTATAGACAATTTGTCTTACCGTGGACTGATGAACAGCAAGGCTTTTGGAGATACTTTTATAACCCTTTCCAGCTTTATGCAAGTCAACAATTCTTAATCGTAGTAGTTCTGAGAGCTCTTTTGTGCGAGGCATCATTCACATCAGGCAATGCTTCTTGTGAAAAGCAAACCCAGAACTGGTGTGTGTTTTTTATAGGGCAGGGCAGATGTAACCAACACCTCCAATCTCATCTCATTGATTGGACTCCAGTTAGCTGACACCTCACTCCAATTAGCTCTTGGAGATCTCATTAGCCTAGGGGTTCACATAATATTTCTACCCGCACTGTGAATGTTTACATGGCGTGTTCAATAAAAACATGGTAACATTTAATTCTTTGTGTGTTATTAGTTTACGCAGACTGTGATTGTCTATTGTTGTGACTTCGATGAAGATCAGATCACAATTTATGACCAATTTGTGCAGAAATCCAAATCATTTCAAAAGGGTTCACATACTTTTTATTGCAACTGTATACACACATAGACACACAGTATACATATACACACATAGACACACACCATACATATATAAACATAGACACACACCATACATATATAAACATAGACACACAGTATACATATATACACATAGACACACAGTATACATATACAGTGGGGATGGAAAGTATTCAGACCCCCTTACATTTTTCACTCTTTGTTATATTGCAGCCATTTGCTAAAATCATTTAAGTTCATTTTTTTTTCCTCATTAATGTACACACAGCACCCCATATTGACAGAAAACACAGAATTGTTGACATTTTTGCAGATATATTAAAAAAGAAAAGCTGAAATATCACATGGTCCTATGTATTCAGACCCTTTGCTGTGAAATGCATATATTTAAATCAGGTGCTGTCCATTTCTTCTGATCATCCTTGAGATGGTTCTACACCTTCATTTGAGTCCAGCTGTGTTTGATTATACTGACTGGACTTGATTAGGAAAGCCACACACCTGTCTATATAAGACCTTACAGCTCACAGTGCATGTCAGAGCAAATGAGAATCATGAGGTCAAAGGAACTGCCTGAAGAGCTCAGAGACAGAATTGTGGCAAGGCACAGATCTGGCCAAGGTTACAAAAAATTTCTGCTGCACTTAAGGTTCCTAAGAGCACAGTGGCCTCCATAATCCTTAAATGGAAGACGTTTGGGACGACCAGAACCCTTCCTAGAGTTGGCCGTCTGGCCAAACTGAGTTATTGGGGGAGAAGAGCATTGGCGAGAGAGGTAAAGAAGAACCCAAAGATCACTGTGGCTGAGCTCCAGAGATGCAGTCGGGAGAGGGGAGAAAGTTGTAGAAAGTCAACCATCACTGCAGCCCTCCACCAGTTGGGGCTTTATGGCAGAGTGGCCTGACAGAAGCCTCTCCTCAGTGCAAGACACATGAAAGCCCACATGGAGTTTGCTAAAAACACCTGAAGGGACTCCAAGATGGTGAGAAATAAGATTCTCTGGTCTGATGAGACCAAGATAGAACTTTTTGGCCTTAATTCTAAGCAGTATGTGTGGAGAAAACCAGGGACAGGACGACTGGTTGCAATCGAGGGAAAGATGAATGCGGCCAAGTACAGGGATATCCTGGACAAAAACCTTCTCCAGAGTGCTCAGGACCTCAGATTGGGCCGAAGGTTTATCTTCCAACAAGACAATGACCCTAAGCACACAGCTAAAATAACGAAGGAGTGGCTTCACAACAACTCCATGACTGTTCTTGAATGGCCCAGCCAGAGCCCTGACTTAAACCCAATTGAGCATCTCTGGAGAGACCGAAAAATGGCTGTCCACCAACGTTTACCATCCAACCTGACAGAACTGGAAAGGATCTGCAAGGAGGAATGGCAGAGGATCCCCAAATATAGGTGTGAAAAACTTGTTACATCTTTCCCAAAAAGACTCATGGCTGTATTAGATCAAAAGGGTGCTTCTACTAAATACTGAGCAAAGGGTCTGAATACTTAGGACCATGTGATATTTCAGGTTTTCTTTTTAATAAATCTGCAAAAATGTCAACAATTCTGTGTTTTTCTGTCAATATGGGGTGCTGTGTGTACATTAATGAGGAAAAAAATGAACTTAAATGATTTTAGCAAATGGCTGCAATATAACAAAGAGTGAAAAATTTAAGGGGGTCTGAATACTTTCCGTCCCCACTGTATACACATAGACATACACCATACATATACACACACACATACACACCAGCACTTTTCACCCAAAAATCAGCCTAAAAGAAACACACTGCTGCCCCCATCTCCTGTCATGCTGGGACTTGTAGTGCCCCATCAGCTCACAGACACTTTAGGTGGTAATGCAGGAGTGGAGGGGACTGTGTCTGTGTATTGGTGGGCAGGTAATGAATAGGCAGGGTAGCAGAGGTTGGGGGAGAAGTTCAGAGCATCCTTCCTCCAGAAGCATGGCACTTCTCACACAGAAAATCAATCTAACAGCTTCAGAGAGAGGAGGAACCCTGCTGGAGGAAAAACACATCCTCCCCCTCCCTCCTGCTCACCAGGGTAAGTCACTAACAAAAATACACTCAGTTCAGCTCAGCAAGCTTACCTTCCAGCAGGTTGCAGCCCTTCCCACACTGCAGGCTGTGTCCCTTCCCCCCTCTCCTCTCCTCCAGCTGTGGCAATCTCCTGCTCTGAAATCAAATGAGGAAGGGGGCATGTACACTGTGTTCCCATTGGCTGAGGAGGCAGTACAGAGGCGGAGCAGCTATAGCCTTGGTTTTTTTACAGCAAAATGATGTCGGCAAGGGACATTTCAGGGACAGATGTAGAAAAACGCAGATTTTTACATACTATCCCTGGTTTTACTGAGGCTGGCCACCCTGATGGGGCCCCGTAGTGGCATGGGGACCTCAGTCTGTGCCCAAGTGCCCAAATGGCCAGTCCCCCCCTGCCCACCATGCCACTTACTGAGTAGCTTTGAATGTCTTCTTTCTAAAAAAAGGTTCATTTGGGGGGGGGGGGGTATGTGTACTTTCCTGGCTTGTTAGTGTCTCAGGAAATGAGATAGGTAGTCAGTACATCAGGTGTGATGAATTTTCATTGATTAGCACCATAGCTTGTAGACTCTCTAACTTTCACAAATAATATACACTCATTTGGGTTATTTTTACTAAAGCAATGTAGCAGTATAAATTATGGCCAAAATTTATGAAGAAAATTTACTAAATTTGCTAAATTTTATAATAGAAACAAAGAAAAAACTTTTTTTAAACTTTTAGTCTTTTTTCAATTATAGCGCAAGAAATAAAAAACCCAGTAGTGATTAAATACCACCAAAAGAAAGCTCTATTTGTGTGAAAAGAGGACAAAAAATTCATATGGGTTCAGTATTGCATGACTGAGTAATTGTCATTCAAAGTGTGAGAGCACTGAAAGTTGAAAATTGGTCTGGGCAGGAAGAGGGTATAAGTGGCCAATAGGCAAGTGGTTAATGCAAAAAAAAATTAAGTACCTTTTTTCCTAATCGATATACAGCTGTCACATGACCCAGATCTTTCCCAGCCTGTCTGTTTGGGAAAGAGTGGCAGAAGGAGCTTCTAGTCCTCTGCTGCTGGTCACAGGCTGAAAATAAAATAAAATTTAAAAAAAATCAGCCTTTGGGATACAGAGTAATAATAAATTATTAATATTGATAAACTTTTAAATTGTCATAAATATATATATTTGAAATCAAATAGTTTGTAATAGCATGGTGTGCGTGAATTTCTGCCAGTCACAGGCTGTGTCAAACACCCTGTAGTCACATGGGCTGCTCAGATGTGATCATAGAGGAATTGCTCAGCGTAGAAACTCACTGAAAACTGAGAATGTGCACTAGCTTCCAACACTGCTCTGTAAAATCCTCAGCTGTAGTGGGGACATAGGTAGCATAGCTCCCAACTGTCCCTGATTTTGATATAAAATGCACTTTGTATCTTTCAAAAAGTGTTTCCCAGTGCTAAACCTTTCACCCAATTTCTAAATTTGCTGCATTTGTAAATTTCAGAAGCCAGAATAAAGGAATAATAGTGGTAAGAAAAAGCACTTGTGGGTTTAACCAATATTTTTTTTTGTATAATTCTCCTTTAAGGGGGTGTGGCAGGGGTGTGTGTCCTATGCCTACATATTTTTGTCAATAGGTGTCCCTCGTTCCCATCTTAAAAAGTTGGGAGGTATGTAGGTAGAAGGGGTAATTAGAGAACAGAAGGATCGACCAGTTTTTTTGCAGAATACAGAAAATGAATTCCATAGTGACTGAGTGAGTAAGAACGGCATGTAATACAGAATTTATTGATAGTTTTTAACCACTTCAATACAGGGCACTTAGACACCCTCCTGCCCAGACCAATTTTCAGCTTTCAGTGCTGTCGCAGTTTGAATGACAATTCAGCGGTCATGCTACACTGTACCCAAACTAAATTTTTATCATTTTGTTCCCACAAATAGAGTTTTCTTTTGGTGGTATTTGATCACCTCTGCAGTTTTTATGTTTTGCTAAACAAATAAAAAAAGACAGAAAATTTTGAAAAAAATAAGTTTTACTTTTGCTTCTGTTAAAAAAATGTGTAAATAAGTAAGTTTTCTCTTTCACTGATGGGCACTGATACGGCAGCACCGATGAGGTGGCACCAATGAGCAGGCACTGACGATGGGCACTGATATGCGGCACTGATGGGTGGCACTGATATACAGCACTGATGGGCATTGATAGGCGGCACTGATGGGCACTGATAGGTGCCACTGATGGGCACTTATAGGCGGCACTGATACGTGGCACTGATGGGCACTGAAACATGGCACTGATGGGCACTGATACGCAGCACTGATAGGCATCCCTGGTGGCACTGGGAGTGGTAGGTGTATGGGGTAAATCCGCGCAATGAATTGAATGTTTTAGTTATGGATATGGCTGCTGTCTCTACACATACAATACCACCTAAGTGGAAAGTATTAAAAAATGGTAAAAAAGCAGGAGTAGTATGGCGCTGCCCTTATGGAGACAAATTTTGTTTTTTTTTTCTTTCTTTGTAGTGAATGTATTGCCTAGTATCCTTATAGAATTGCTTCTAAAACCTGTATATGTTCAAAAATTGAATAAAACTGACTGGTGGTGAATATTTCTATTCAAAATGAAAATACAACAACTGGTGCTCCAATTGTTCAACAAAGGTGCATTGTGCCCTTTAAGTTAAGTAATAAAATAGTTGTGGATATAGATGTAATATCATCTAGGTGGAAAGTGTTAAAAAAAAAAAAAAAAAAAAAAGAAAACAGGAATAGTATGGCGCTGCCCTTATGGAGACAGAAAAAAAAAAAAAAAACCTCTCTTTAAAATGACTTTATAATTCCTAAAGTGTGTGTGCCAAAAATGAATAAATAGGTGACTGGTGCCAAGTCCTTACTGTTAAAGGTACAATTGCAACATAAGGTGCTTCAATTATTCAACAAAAGTGCATAGTGCAGCATCACTAAAGTGACCAGTGTTAAATCATACAAATCCATACAACATTGTGCAAAATATCCATCATAAATAGTGACTCTTGTGCTGTGACCAGTATTGGTTGGATAGGAAAAGTTCCGTTTATGAAAAAAACAAGTTCTTTTTGGAGTATTTTGTAGTGTTCAATCTTTGAGGGTCAAATATCTGTAGGAAAGCTTCTTATCCAGGTGCTGGTTTCTTTAATTAGTGCTCTGACAATGCTTGCACTCACCGGATTCTCCTTTCCCCTGCAGGGGTATGCGCGGTCACAGTGTCTGCCACTGTGCAGCAATCAAGGATATCCCCCAAACTTTACTTGCGTATTGTGGTGTAGTAATTACATGTAAAGGAAAGAAGGTATGCCCATCGCGTAAAACCATAGGAGGACTTTTATTAAAACTTAATAGACAAATGTACTCACATTTCAAATGAACAAATCAAGCATGCCAAAAGTTAGCGAATTCCCTTTGTTAGAGGTGCTGCAAGACGT
Source organism: Aquarana catesbeiana (assembly GCF_042186555.1). Taxonomy (NCBI): domain Eukaryota; kingdom Metazoa; phylum Chordata; class Amphibia; order Anura; family Ranidae; genus Aquarana; species Aquarana catesbeiana. The sequence goes on along the minus strand of NC_133328.1, from coordinate 249,743,906 downwards.
TCGTAACCCGCCCTACGCACGTTTCGTCGTCAGACTTCTACTGGGGCGCCCAGTAGAAGTCTGACGACGAAACGTGCGTAGGGCGGTTTTTCTCTGCTGTGTTCCTGTGAAAGACTTTGCCCGGCTGACGTCCCTTCTGGTTTCTGATCCTGTTCTTCTGCTTCCGACTACACTGATTTCTAGTTTCCTGATTACTGGCCTTTCTGACTACCCGCCTTGGCTTCTGATCCCTGGCTTATGTTTTGACTACGTTTACTATCTTTAGCATCTTTTACTATTACATTAAAAGGTGTGATTTTTACTGCATTTCTGTCTCAGTCTGATTCATGGTTCAGTAAGTAAAGGCCATGATTCAGGCAATCAATCGAGTGGTAATATTCTTTCCAGATTGAATGAGCAGGACCACCGCACGGATCAGCTTGTCATAGTGTTGCAGACGCTCCTGATTCACACTGCTCGCCTGGATCCTCCCACTATGGCTGTTCTGTTACTTCCAGTATTGCAGGCCGTCCTGAAACTTTACAATCTGAAATGGTGAATACTACAAATTATTAAATGTGTGTGACCAGACCTATAAAATAGCAGGGCCAGGACGCTGAGGATATCGAGATTGGCAGTTCACACTTGCAGTCCATGATAGATCTGGAGGTGAACGGCTATACATAGCTGAGATTGTTACTCCCTAGTGTTGGGCAGGCACTCTTCAAATGTGAGTGGAATGCAAATAGTCTTTTAACAAGACTGTGAGATATTTTTTACGCTATGGAAGCCTCCTTCCTTTTTCTTTGTTTTCCCCATGATATGCCGTAATCGTTGAGAGAAAAACTGTGATTGATGATCATTTGTGGAGAGTGTGTTCCTCCAGTTGATATATCCAATTATTCATCTGGTGAGTCCAATTGAGAGAGAGCGGTGAAGGATTCACATATTGGTGAAGTTTGATTTTTTTTTTTTGTGTGTTTTTTGGCGATAGTCATATAAGGAAAGACTGTTCACTCATTTTGACTTATTTTATATTTTTTGTTTAATAATTTAATATTGATATTCATCATTGCACATTTTTTCATCTTCTCTGCACCTTATCTCAGCAACCTTATAGTATGTTGCATAGAGCTGATATTAAGCACTAGCACTTTATAGATATTGCATATTGAATTGGTTTAACATATATACTGTAAATGTAAATGTTGAATAATTGGTTTAAATACATATATACAGATGTTATAATTTGTAGTATGCAAGTTTTTTGCGTGTGGATTAGCGCTATTCTTATCATTTTACACAGTTCCCCACAGACAGAAGCAAAGTAGGCTTCATTATTTTTGCTTTCTGATAGAGCCTGGGCAAGCCCTCTACGGAAGATGCAAAAACCCATTGTTCTGAGTTACCCTGAGTTTGTGGCTTCCTTTTAAAGGGTATGTGACGTTCCCGCTCGCTCCACTTCTGCTGCCAAGAGCCTCATGTCCATCAAACCGAGTATGAGAATGCCATAGAATTCTGTACTCTGGCAGCAGAGGTTGCTTGGAACAATGAGGCCCTTGTGGCTGCTTTTTCTCATGGTCTCTCAAATAACATTAACCAGTTGCTGACCAGCCGCCGTAGTTATACGGCAACAGGTTGGCTCTCCTGCATGAATAGCCATAGCTGTACGGCGGTTCGTGCAGTTGTGGGCGCACTCACCCCCGCTGCACGCTGTGGGAGCGATCATCTAGTATAGAGGCAGAATGGGGATCTGCCTTTGTAAACAAGGTGGATCCCCATTCTGACAGGGGACATGTCAGATCTATTGTTCCCAGTGATCGAGAACAGTGATCTCTGTCATGTTCCAGTAAACCCATCCCCCCTACAGTTAGAACACACTGAGGGAACACAGTTAACCCCTTGATTGCCCCCTATTGTTAACCCCTTTCCTGCCAGTGTCATTTTTACATTAATCAGTGCATTTTTATAGCACTGATGAATATAATAATGTCACTGGTCCCCAAAAAGTGTAATTTGAGGTCAGATTTATCCGCTGCAATGTCGCATTCCCGCTAAAAATCGCAGATCGCCGCCATTACCAGTAAAAACAATAAAAAAAGAAAAGTCCCTAAATCTATCCCATAGTTTGTAGACACGATAACTTTTGCGCAAACCAATTAATATATGCCTATTGCGATTTTTTTTTTTAACCAAAAATATGTGGAAGACTATATATCAGCTTTTTTTTGAATATGTATTATAACAAAAAGTAAAAAAAAAATCTTTTTTTTTTTTTTAAATTGTTGCTCTTTGTAGCACAAAAAATAAAAAATGCAAAGGTGATTAAATACCACCAAAAGCTCTATTTGTGGGAAAAAAAAGGATGTCAGTTTTGTTTGGGTACAGCGTCGCACGACCGCGCAATTGTCAGTTAAATCAATGCAGTGCCGTATTGCAAAAAATGGCCCGGTCATTAAGGGGGCAAATTCTTCCAGTCCTTAAGTGGTTAAAGATAAGACAGCAGCCTGAGACATGCCTGGAGAAGTTAATCACGCTTGCCATTCTCATTGACTCCAGACTCCGAGAGAGACCTTCCTTTAAGGAACGCTTGCGGAAGCCCCCTGTACATTTTGCTCCGAGATTTGCACTCCCACCCTTGCCTCCCTTACCTCCCATGCCTCCTGGTACCGAGTCTGCCAGTGAAGTAGAACCCATGCGGTGGGGCTTCACACGCCTTTCTGTGGAGGAGAGGGCCTTTAGGAGGAGGGGGAGATTGTGCCTTTATTGAGGCCAGGCAAGTCATTTTTGAAGGCTTGTTACCTCTGGGTAATGCCCGCACCTGAGGTCCTGTAGGGGACAGACCTTAGGTGGCGTTGTTGCGTCCCCATTTATCCTGAAGGATAAGCCTCTAGTTCCGGTTACCCTTTCTTGGTCTGAGTTGTCCATTGATACACAGGCTCTAATTGACTCTGGGGGTGCAGGCCTGTTCATAGATAGTGCCTTTGTGTCTAAGCACTTGATTCAGCTGCAGCTTCGTGCTACTCCACTTGCTATTGAGGCTATTGATTAGAGACCTTTACAGTCTGCCAATGTGACTCATGAGACTGCTCCATTGACCATGGCCATAGGGGCTTTTCACCATGAGATAATCCAATTTCAAGTCATTTCCTCACCTCATTACCCGGTGGTCATTGGTTATCCTTGGCTACAGAGACACAACCCCTCTTTTGATTGGCATCATGCTGAGGTTATTTCCTGGTTGCCACAATGCAGTAAAACATATTTTCAGAAAGTGGTTAAGGTTTTGTGCACCTCTTCACTCTACTCCTTGCCAGAGGAGTACCGCAAATTTAGCAATGCCTTTAACAAATGTCAAGACGGTATTTTGCCTCCACACCGTTTGTCGTATGATTGCACAATTGACCTTCAACCTGGTGACATGCCCCAACACCGGTCGTATGATTGCACGATTGACCCTCAACCTGGTGACATGCCCCATCGTGGCCGGGTCTGCCCTTTGTCTGTCTCGTAGGATAAAGCCATGGAGGACTATGTTGCTGTTTCACTTTCTCGAGGGTTCATCCACAAATCCTTGTCTCCTGCCGGTGCTGGCGTCTTCTTTGTGAAAAAGAGTGGTAAACTGAGACCTTGTATCAATTTATAGGGGTCTCAATCGCATCTTGATTAAGAACTCTTATCCAATTCCATTTATTTCTGAGTTATTTGACCTCAAGGGAGCAACGATTTTCACAAAGCTCGATTTGAAAGGGGTATACAATCTCGTGAGGATCAAGGTGGGAGACGAATGGAAAACTGCGTTTAATACCAGGACCGGACATTACAAATACCTTGTAATGCCGTTTGGTTTTTGCAATGCTCCTGCAGCTTTTCAGGAATTAATCAGCGATGTCCTCCGAGATATGTTGCAGCAATGTGTGGTGGTTTCTCTCGATGATATTCTCATATATTCAAAATTCCTAGAGAACCACCACACAGATTTCTCCAGTGTGCTACAGAGGTTGAGAGATAATAACCTGTATTGTAAGTTGAAAAAGTGTGAGTTCCATCGTGAACAGGTTAAATTTATGGTTTATGTAATTTCTACTGCCAGTTTTTCAATGGACTCAGAAAAACTATCTGCAGTTCTACAGTGGCCTTAACCCATAGGTCTACATCCACTTCAACGTTTTCACATTCTGATCCTATGTTACCCTTCATTCTTGAGGTTGATGCTTCTGAGCCTGGAGTAGGTGCTCTTCTGTTTCAACGTCCTACCTCTGAGAGCGCTATGCATCCTTGTGGCTACTTTTCTAAGAAATTGTCTCTTGCAGAATGCAATTAGGAGATTGGGGACAGAGAATTGCTAGCCATCATTTTAGCTCTTAAAGAACGAAGGTATCTCCTTGAGGGTGCCACTGTGCCGGTCCTCATTTTAACTGACCATAATCTCCCATTCTAGTCTGAGGCTAAACACTTATCTCCCAGAAGGGGACGATGGGCTCTTCTTTTGTCAAGCTTTAATTACATAGTCTTATTCTTACCTGGTACTAAGAATGTAAGGGGCGATGAATCGTCACAACAATTTTCCTCCTCCTCCAAGATGGAGTCGATTCCTACTCCCGTGATACCTCCAGATCGCATTCTAGCCTCTATTTGCACTAGTCTTGCTACACCTTTGGGTGACAGAATTCTGGCCGCTCAGATCCATTCTCCTGAAAAACCTTGTGACCCCTGCTTTGTCCTCAAGAATCCAAACACGCTTTGCTACAGAAATACCATTCTCTCAAGGCAACTGGTCACCCATCTGGTTTATTTCTCAACAATTCTGGTGGCCTAGTCTCCGCGCTGATGTAACTGCCTTCATAGAAAAACACCACGACACCTTCCAGTGGGCCTCCTACAACCCATACCCAATGGAGAGAGGTCTTGGACCCACTTGTCTATGAATTTTATTGTGGAGTTACCCAACTCCTAGGGCAACACTGTTATTCTTATGGTGCTTGACCAGTTCTCTAAGATGTCTCATTGTATTCCACTTAAGAAGTACATCCAAAGAACTGGCATTCATTTGATTCTTTGGTTACATGGGTTACCCAAGATTATCATCTCGGACAGGGGTAGTCTCTAGGTTTTAGCAAACCTTTTGTGCACAGTTAGGCATTCAGCTTTCCTTCTCCTTGATGTATCACCCACAGTCCAATGGGACTGCAGAACCAGCCAACCTAGACTTGGAGCAGTTCCTACGTTGCTACAATTCTGACCACCATAACAACTGGTAAGACCTCTTACCTTGGGCAGAGTTTGCTCACTATAGTGCCATCAATGCCGCTTCTCGATTGTCTCAGTTTAAGGCGAATTATGGTTTCCAACCATCCATGTTGTCTGACACATTGGTTCCTCAAAGAATTCCTGCATTAGAAGAGCATCTCCGTGATCTCTATTCCACTTGGGTGCAGTTCCAAGAGTCCTTGTGATGTGCCAGTGATAGGTACAGACACTATGCTGACTGCCGACACCTACCTGCGCCTTCCTAACAGGTTGGGTAGAGGGTCTGGCAGTCATCTTGTAACCTCCGACTCCGTGTTCCCTCATTGAAACTGGCACCATGGTATATTGGGCCTTTCCGTATTCTCCATAGGATCAACCCATTGGCTTACGCATTAGACCTTTTCTTCTAACATGCATATTTCGAATTGTAATGGCAATGTTTTTACCTCACTTAAATGATTAATGATACATAAAATAAGTGATTAAAACCTTTTGTCTATATAAGAATTAACCAATGCGGTTGTAGCTATAACCCAAGAAATCAATAAGGATATGATAATGGTGCTAAAATACAAAGATCTAATTTATTTTTACAGAAAAAAAAATACATTAGAATAATCAGATATTACCGAATATAATAACATAGATAATACAAATACAGAGAAGCCGTGATGTTACAAATATAGTTTGGCCAATGGACAAAGATAATTTAAGTTACACATAAAGAATGTAAAGGGACTACAGTAATGGAAATATAATACACAGAGACCTTACATTACCATGCTTGCAGGGGGGCACACCGAGAGGAAGAGGCCATGTGTAGCGCTCTGTGCTGCTTTTATACCCCCCCAGCCCCTACTCCCACCCATCTATCTAGGTTCTACCCCCCCTGGAACCTTGTGATTGTTCCAGAGTTGCATCAAATTCTGATTGGCTGTAATTTCAAGTCTAGTTGGTCATCCTGCTTCTCTCATAAGCATTAGACTCTCTTCGGTGCCTCTCTGTCTGAAACATGATTACCTTCGTTAAGTCAATCTCTTGATTTAAAACAGTCAGCCCACTTTCATCTTAATAAAACCAGTTCAGAAAATAGCATATCAAGCCACCAAGACCAAGTAGACATATGGCCAGTTCTACAAAAAAAAGGGTAACTTAGTTATCACCTGACTATTGATGACATCAAACAGCTTTTGAGAGACAGGAAAAAGAAGTCTTGCAATCTGGGCCCGTATCTCATCATAATATCATAAAATATATCCTGTACATCATCTTCCTGTAAAAACACATATATACATATACATATATATCTAAAGGGGCATGGTAATTTAATTAGAAAGTCCTCACAATGGTTCCCTTGAAAACCCTTGATATAAATATGAAGCTCAATATTTCCACATCAGAATGTATTCCATGTTTCCTTATTAAAACCTTTGGCGTGCAACCGCTTTATCACCTTAGTACCACGTCTTCGCCCAGTTCAGGTTGAGAACCATGAAAAGTATGAGATACAATCGATTTACTCCCATAGGTTCAGTGGGTACATACAGTACCTGGTTCATTGGAAAGGGTACGGTCCAGAGGAATGCTCTTGGGTCTCATCCTCGGATGTACATGCTCCTGTTCTCCTTCGTGCTTTCCATAGACGTTTCCCCTCAAACTTGGTGCCCCTCCAAGGGGGAGGGGTCGTTGAGGAAGGGGTACTGTCAGGGCTGGACTCTTAGCAGCTCTCTTGTCAGTGCTCAGGCTGCTCAGTTGTCGGATAATTGTCAGCATTTATTGATTCCTCAGTGGCTTACCTGGTTATCATTATCTGCTCATCAGTCCTGCCTACAGCCAGCACAATCTGGCTATTTAAACTGCCTTGTTAATTCCTTTTTCTGTCTTCGCCTGGTCAAACATATCTAGAGTTTCTCTGCTGTGTTTCTGTGAAAGAGTTTGCCCGGCTGACATCCCTTCTTGTTTTATGACCCTGTTCTTCTGCCGCCGACTATGCTGATCTCTGGTTTCCTGATTACTGGCCTGTCTGGCTACCCGCTTTGGCTTCTTATCCCTGGCTTATGTTTTGACTACGTTTACTATCTGTACCATTTTTTACCATTACATTAAAAGGTGTGATTTTTACTGCATTTCTGTCTGTCTGATTCATGGTTCCTGACAGCCACTCTCCCAAAAAAACTGACTAGTGAAGAACCAGGGCAACAATGATATGTTCTCTTCAATCCCAGTCATTGTTGCCTGTTATTCCATTAGAGTGGCCATAGGTTTTTTATTGGCCTGTGAAGAAAAAGGAATGCGAACAGTATGTGGTAACTGTAAGCCTCAATTATAAATGTCTTTTATTGCCAACCATCGTAAAAAATGCTTTACATATTCACCGCGTATAAATAAATTCCTTTAAAAAAGACATTAGTTCAGTAACTGTTTTATAATATATCGATCAGTAAAAAAGCGCTGTCCTTTTGAACATGTCTTAGTTTTTTTTTAACATGCTCTCTTTTAATTTACAGACCGTTGAAAACTGTGTGTGCATTTTAAGGAACCTCTCTTACCGTCTAGCTGCAGAAACTTCTCAGGGACAACAAATAGGAACTGATGAACTTGATGGATTACTTTGTGGTGAAACAATCAACAAGGATGCTGAAAGTTCAGGATGCTGGGGAAAGAAGAAGAAGAAAAAGAAATCTCTAGACCAGGTAATAAAAACACAAGTTTAGAAATTTCATTTTTTCCCCATTGTTTCAAATCAGATATTTTCTTCTAAAAGAGGATCTATCAAGATTAACGTTCCATAATTGAAATTGCACACAACAAATACATTTTTGAAAAAAACAAACAGGAATTTTGAGATACTTGTGAATTTGGTATCCAGGAGTACAGTACAAGACACGGCTATTGATCCATAGACCACGGGTAACCTTCAGATGATTGGACACTGGCAAAACCTTTGCTGGATTCGCCTCCTAGTGTCCCCATATAACCCTGCCCACTCTGTGAGGCTCCAATTTTGTTAGAAAGCAATAGAGAGAGCAAAGGGAAGAGAAGGTAGGGACCTGTGTCCTGTACTGTACTCCCAAGATATGGAATTTATAGGTACTTGAAGATTCCTCTTATTCACAAGCAATAATCAAGGGGGTTTGCAACTTGACAGCTAAACAGCCACAACAGACCCACAGGGAGAAAACAAGGAGGCCAAAGGACCGTAAAACAAACTGTTAACAGTAGAAACACCTTGCAGCAAGAGCAACAGCTGAGACCGAACAGGCATCTGGCAACCAACAGTTTGGGAGAAACGTTAAATTAAATTTAGACCGTGGCTCTGCTTAAAGGAGGACTGCAGAACTCAAGGTGTTGTATTTGTCCCAGATACCAGGGCATGGGATAGGGAGGGATAGAGGGACTCGTATTTAAAGGGTAACAGTCCCATGAAGGAAAAAAAAGGGGTACCAAAATTACCATCTGTATGGGTGGCAGCGAAAAAAGAGCCCCAAAGGTGGGTATTCCAGTAAGGACTACCAAGAAAAGGACGATGGGGCAGCTTCCCATCGGACATGGTGTAGCCAAAGATGTCATACTTGACTCCACACCACTAAGGGCATTGCTGGCAAAATGCTGTGCCAAACAGCAGGACATGGCAGGAAAATGAAGGAGGTTTCAGGGGGGAACAAAAAACATCATGGAGGTAAGAAGATCACCAATCTCTAGGCTGTCATGTCCCCAAGTCTAAGGAAGAGGAGTCCAAACAAGGTTATTGTTGATATGGACATAGCAGGATTAGATCAATTTACAAGGACAGCTTGGGATAGCCATGAGGTGACAAAGATGAAATCTGTTTAGTAGAAATGTTGCACAAGGAGTGCAAGGGGTCAAGAGACAGGAAAATGGTGTACAAGGTCAATCAGGATCTACAGGGTTTCAAATGAAATGCCAGAAGTTTGGCCAGGTCAAGGTAAATTTAGAATGAGGGATGAATAAGAAACTCAGGATGATTTTTTTTTTCATTAGCCCACTAGGCAGAGCTGTTTTCTCAAAGATAGAAAGATTGGATGACAGAGTTCATGTGTTTGGAGGCCTATAGCCACAGAGTCCGAGGAATCCCACTGGTTATAACAGGAAATGGCAATAATCTAGCACTCCATGGACATAAAGAAATGGAAGTAGTCAGTCACATCAGTTCAAAAAAGTTTAAAGGGAAAAGCCGAGAGGAAAGAAATCAACCCACACAATGCACTCAGCGGAGGGGAAGAATTTCTCTGGCATCAGAGATTTTGATGCAGATTTAACAGGAGTCTTTACAAGTTTACCTTTAGATTATACAAATGGCTTTGTCAAGAGGCACCTTGTGGAAGTTTGACTCCAAAAACAACTGTACCAGTGCATCTGTTACCGCCACAGCCGTATGCCACCAGATTGCTTCCACAAAGTCTGTCCCCCCCGCCATGTTTCCTGGGTTTAAAGCGCCCAGCGGCAGCCCCAGGACCAGGATGGCGAGTTCCATTGGGTAGAGGAGAGGGGGAGCAGTCAACATCCATTCACTAATCTCCCCTTCCTATGGCCAAGGAAGAAGCTAATGGATGGCGATCTGCAATCTGGCTAGGTGAGACATCAGGGGAGTTTTTTAGAGCCCTAATGTCTCATTAAAGAGAACCTGTCACCAAACACATCATCATATAAGGGACTTTTTGTCCTCATGTGATGAAAAATAAAGTTTAGTTAAAAAAATAATAAAAGTCCCTCTTTATCCTCACCTACGCGTACAGTATGTACGAGCATACAGTATCTCACAAAAGTGAGTACACCCCTCTAATTTTTGTAAATATTTTATTATATCTTTTCATGTGACAACACTGAAGAAATGACACTTTGCTCCAATGTAAAGTAGTGAGTGTACAGCTTGTATAACAGTGTAAATTTGCTGTCCCCTCAAAATAACTCAACACACAGCCATTAATGTCTAAACCGCTGGCAACAAATGTGAGTACACCCCTAAGTGAAAATGTCCAAATTGGACCAAACTAGCCATTTCCCCTCCCCGGTGTCATGTGATTTATTAGTGTTACAAGGTCTCAGGTGTGAATGGGAAGCAGCTGTTTTAAATTTGGTGTTATTGCTCTCACTCTCTCATTCTGGTCACTGGAAGTTCATCATGGCACCTTATGGCAAAGAACTCTGTGAGGGTCTGAAAAAAAGAATTGTTGCTCTACATAAAGATGGCCTAGGCTATAAAAAGATTGCCAAGACCCTGAAACTGAGCTGCAGCACGGTGGCCAAGACCATACAGTGGTTTAACAGGACAGGTTCCACTCAGAACAGGCCTCACCATGGTTGACCAAAGAAGTTGAGTGCACATGCTCAGCGTCATACCCAGAGGTTGTCTTTGGGAAATAGATGTATGAGTGCTGCCAGCATTGCTGCAGAGGTTGAAGGGCTCAGCCTGTCCGTGCTCAGACCATACGACGCACACTGCATGAAATTAGTCTGCATGGCTGTCGTCCTAGAAGGAAGCCTCTTCTAAAGATAATGCACAAGAAAGCCCGTAAACTGTTTGCTGAAGACAAGCAGACTAAGGACATGGATTACTGGATCCATGTCCTGTGGTCTGATGAGACCAATATAAACTTATTTGGGTCAGATGGTGTCAAGCGTGTGTGGCGGCAACCAGGTGAGGAGTACAAAGACAAGTGTGTCTTGCCTACAGTCAAGCATGGTGGTGGGAGTGTCATGGTCTGGGGCTGCATAAGTGCTGCCGGCACTGGGGAGCTACAGTTCATTGAGGGAACCATGAATGCCAACATGTACTGTGACATACTAAAACAGAGCATGATCCCGTCCCTTCAGAGACTGGGCTGCAGGGCAGTATTCCAACATGATAGAGACTCCAAACACACCTCCTGTCAGGACTGGGCTCAGCCCTTCCTTTTCTGAGCTGGCCGCTCAGCTGTCGGCTAATTGCCAGCTCCTATCTCTCCACAGGTACTCTCCACAGGTCAGCTGTTGGTTATATCCTGCTCGTCAGTCCTGCCTACTTAAGCCGTCCAGCCCAGAGGATCTTTGCCTTCGCCTTAGTCAACATCACAGAGACGCTCTCCTACATTCCTGTTTAAAGACTTGCTTGGCTGACATCCCTTCTGGCTCCAGATCCTACTTGCTGTTTTACTACGCTAATCTCCAGCTCCCTGACGTTTGGCTTGTCTGACTACCCCTTACGGTTCCTGAACTCTGGCTATGTTTTGACTACGTTTGTTGTATTTACTTTTATTATTAAACAAGTGTGATTTAACTGTACTTCTGTCTCAGTCTGATTTCATGGTTTCTGACAGTAGGCGAAGGCCATGAATTCAGAAGATACAGTCAATCCACATGTTGGTAATATTTTTTCCAGATTGGATGAGCAAGATCACCACATGGATCAGTTTGCCGTGGCGTTACAAACGCTAGTCGCACGGCTCACCTGGAATCTCCCACTGTGGCTGCTCCGGTACAACCTGAGTTGCAGGCCGTCCCTGCTGCTGCGCCAGTCTCTGTGCAGGCACCCGCCTCAAGTATTACCGCTATAAGAGGTATGTCTGGTTCCGCTATGCTTATCCAGGAATTTGGGGGCGACCTAGTTCAATGCAGAGGGTTTCTCAACCAGGTTGAGATATACTTAGAGCTGCTGCCCCAGGCGTTTCCCATGGACAGAAGCAAAGTAGGTTTCATGATATCTTTGCTTTCTGAGAGAGCCTTGGCCTGGGCAAACCCTCTATGGGAGATGCAAAAAAGTGTTGTCTTGAGTTACCCTGAGTTTGTGGCCTCCTTTAAAAGGGTATTAGATGTTCCCGGATGTTCCGCTTCTGCTGCCAAGTGCCTCATGTCCATCAGAGTAAGAGAACTGTTGCCGACTACGCCATTGAATTCCGTACTCTGGCAGCAGAGGTTGCTTGGAACAATGAGGCCCTCGTGACTGCTTTTTCTCATGGTCTCCATCAAGGATGGGATAGCACGAGATATACCCACTGAGCTGGAGAAGTTGATCATGTTTGCCATCCTCATTCACTCCAGACTCAGAGAAAGACTCTCTTTTAAGGAGCGCTTGCGGAAGCCTCCTGTACGTTTGCCTCCGAGCTTTGCAGTCCCACCCATGCCTCCCTCACCTCCCATGCCTCCTGGTACCGAGTTGGTCAGTGAAGATGAATCCATGCACTTGGGCTTCACGCATCTCTCTGCGGATGAGAGAACCTTTAGGAGGAAGGAGAGATTGTGCCTTTATTGTGGCCAGGCAGGTCACTTTTTGAAGTCTTCTCCTACCCGTCCAAGGAACACCCGAACCTTGAGGTCCTGTCACAGACAGACCTTAGGTGGTGTTTCGTCTCCAGTTATCCAGAAGGATAAGGCCCTGGTTTTGGTCACCTTTTCTTGGGCTGAGGCGTCCGTCGAGATACGGGCTCTAATTGACCCTGGAGCTGCAGGCCTGTTCATTGATGCTGCCTTTGTATCAAAGCACTCGATTGCGCTGCAGCTGCATGACACTCCACTTGCCAATGAGGCTCTTGACGGGAGACCTCTACAGCCTGCCCATGAGACGGTTCTGTTGGCCATAGGGGCTCTTCACCATGAGATAATCCAATTCCAAGTTATTTCCTTACCTAAGTTTCCGTCGGTTATTGGTTATCCTTGGTTACAGAGGCACAACCTTTCTTTTGATTGGCTCCATGCAGACATGTTTCCAGAAGGTACCCAAGGTCCTGTGCACCTCTTCACTCTCCTCCCTGCCGTAGGAGTACCGCAATTTTAGCGATGTCTTTAAAAAGGTCAAGCCGTTAGTTTGCCTCCACACCGGCCGTATGATTGCGCAGTTGACCTTCAACCTGGTGCCATACCCCCTTGTGGCCAGGTTTACCCTTTGTCAGTCTTGGAGGATAAGGCCATGGAGGAGTATGTTCCAGACGCATTTTCCCAAGGTTTCGTCCACAAATCCTCGTCCCCTGCTGGTGCTGGTTTCTTCTTCATGAAGAAGAAAAGTGGTGAAGTGAGACCTTGTATTGATTATAGGGGTCTCAATCCTTTCGCGATTAAGAATGCCTATCCGATTCCGTTGATTATGGAGTTATTTGACTGCCTCAAGGGAGCAACGGTTTTCGCAAAGCCTGATTTGAGAGGGGCATACAATCTCGTGAGGATTAACCCCTTCCCGACCGGCGCACACCGATGTACGTCAGCAAAATTGCATGGCTGGGCAAATGGACTTACAGGTACGTCCATTTAAATTCCCCGCCGTGCAATTGCGTGCGCGGCGGCGAGCGCGCCGGCCGGGAGCTCCGTGAGTTGGGTCGCGGGTCCCGTGGGCTCGATCGCCGCAGGGGTACCCGCAATCGCCTCACAGAGAGGAGGAACGGGGAGATGCTGATGTAAACAGCATCTCCCCGTTCTGCCTAGTGACAAGTGTCACTGATCACAGCTCCCTGTCATCAGGAGCTGTGATCAGAGTAATGACACTGCTAGCCCATCCCCCTACAGTTAGTAATCACTCCCCTAGGACATACTTAACCCCTCCCCGCCTCCTAGTGGTTAACCCCTTCACTGCCAGTGTCATTTACACAGTAATCAGTGCATTTTTAATCGCACTGATCGCTGTATAAATGACAATGGTCCCAAAAATGTGTCAAAAATGTCTGACATGTCCGCCATAACGTCGCAGTCACAATAAAAATCACTGATTGCCGCCATTACTAGTAAAAAAAATAATTATTAATAAAAATGCCATAAAACTATCCCCTATTTTGTAAACGCTATAACTTTTGCGCAAACCAATCAATAAACGCTTATTGCGTGTTTTTTTTTACCAAAAATATGTAGAAGAACATGATCGGCCTAAACTGAGGAAAAAAAATGTTTTTTTATATATTTTTGGGGGATATTTATTATAGCAAAATGTAAAAAATAATGTGTTTTTTTTTTAAATTGTCGCTCTTATTTTGTTTATAGCGCAAAAAATAAAAATCGCAGAGGCGATCAAATACCACCAAAAGAAAGCTCTATTTGTGGGGAAAAAAGGACATCAATTTGTTTGGGAGACACGTCGCACGACCGCGCAATTGTCAGTTAAAGCGACCGCAGTGCCGAATCGCAAAAAACGCTCTGGTCAGGAAGGAGGTAAAATCTCCTGGGGCTGAAGCGGTTAATAAGGGCGACGAGTGGAAAACATTAATACCAGAACAGGCCATTATGAGTACCTCATAATGCCTTTTTGGCCTTTGTAACGCCCTAGCAGTTTTCCAGGAATTCATTAATGATGTTCTCCGAGATTTTGTTGCAGTTATATGTGGTGTTTATCTCGATGATACCCTTCCTGGATAGACACCACACAGATGTCTGTCGTGTGCTTCAGAAACTAAGAGAAAACAATTTCCATTGTAAATTGGAGAAGTGTGAGTTCCATCGTGAACAGGTTAAATTCCTGGGTTAATTTCCACTGCTGGTTTTTCGATGGACCCAGAGAAACTTTCTGCAGTCCTACAGTGGCCCCGACCCGTGGGTTTACGTCCTCTGCAGCGTTTCCTGGGCTTTGCCAACTATTATTGGAAGTTTTTTTGTAACGTCTCATCTCTGGTCAAGCCCCTGACTGATATGACCAGAAAGGACGGTAACCCACAGAGTTGGTCTCTGGAGTCCATTAAGGCCTTTGAGAGTCTCAAGGCTGCCTTTGTTTCTGCTCCTGTGTTGGCACATCCTGATCCTACGTTACCTTTTATTCTTGAGGTTGATGCTTCTGAGACTGGAGTTGGCGCCCTTCTATCTCAACGTCCTACCTCTGAGAGTGTTATGCCGTGTACACACGAGCGGACTTTACGGCAGGCTTGGTCCGACGATATTTCCGACAGACTTTGTAGCGTAGGTGCGCCGGACTTACAAACAGACCAGACTTGGACACACACGATCACACCAAAGTCCGACGGATTCATACGTGATGACGTACGACCAGACTAAAATAAGGAAGTTGATAGCCAGTAGCCAATAGTTGCCCTAGTGTCGGTTTTAGTCCGTCGGACTAGCATACCGACGAGCGGATTTTTCGACCAGACTCGAGTCCGTCGGAAAGATTTGAAACGTTTCATTTCTAGGTCCGTCGAACTTTTGGGAAAAAAATGTCCGCTGGAGCCACAGACGATCGATTTATCCGCCGGAGTCCGGTCCGCCGGACCAAGTCTTCTGTAAAGTCTGCTCGTGTGTACGCGGCATTATGCATCCTTGTGGCTACTTTCCCAAGAATTTGTCAGCTGTGTAGTGCAATTACGGGATTGGTGACAGAGAGCTGTTAGCGATCATTTTAAAATAGAGACTTCTCCTCGAAGGTACCACTGTGCCGGTTCTCATTCTTACTGACCATAAGAATCTCACATTCTTGTCTGAGGCTAAACGCCTCTCTACCAGAAGGGCGTGATGGGCTCTTTTCTTGTCTAGTTTCAATTGCATTGTCTCATTCTTACCTGGTACTAAGAATGTAAGGGCTGATGCTTTGTCACGACAATTTTCCTCCACTTCCAAGATGGAGTCGGTTCCGGTTCCTGTGATTCCTCCTGATCTTATTCTGGCTACAGTTCACCACCAGTCTCACTTCTCCTGTTAGGTGATAAAAGTCTTGCTGCTCAGGTCCATGCTTTGTCCTAGAGAGTCTATGTAGTCCGTGCTCCAGACTTACCATTCTCCCAAGTTTGCGGGCCACCCTGGGAAGAATCAACTCTTTTGGGCCATTTCACAACAATTCTGGTGGCCTAGTCTACGTGCTGATGTAAAAGTATGTAGGAAAACACTGCGCTAACTAAAATGAAGGAAAATGAGCAGCTACATACAGTATGACGAACACAGTAAACAAAATGGTGAAAAAATGTAGCGCATAACAAATATACATATATCGTGATATTGATGTGAAATACTAAAAATCCATATAAAAGTCAATCAACCAAATAAATGTTGAGAAAAAAGGTTGCCTGTATCAAAAATGAATGTGATAGATGAATGTCCAACTGTGTGTAAACAGAAAAAAACAGCCACCGAATGGTGTGGATCCCAGAGTAGTGGAAATGGATATGCAGATCCGTCCATGGAAACAACGTCCTAGAGGGAAAAACATCAGCAACTGAATAGCAGGTGTATGCTCTTACCAGATCTGGTGGACACTATTGTCAGCGACATAGAGTCTTCAAGGCAGTGTGCCACACATGGCAGGTGTATAGATATCCAGGTGGTTAAGACCTCTGAGATGGATTCCAGGGAAACTCCAAGGACCTTCCGAATCCACCGCCACTTCAGGAACTCCGGAATGGAATCTTGGAATTCCGCTCAAGCTTGCCTTGCATACACACGGTCAAACAAAAGTTCTCTGAACTTTCGACCATCAAGAATGCGGTGACGTACAACACTACGACGAGCTGAGAAAAATGAAGTTCAATGCTTCGAGCATGCGTCAAATTGTTTCCAAGCATGCGTGATTTTTTTGCGCGTGCCGAATTGCATACAGGACGAACGCATTTTCGGATAGGAACTTTTCCCGACCGAAAAATAGAGAACATGCTCTCAATCTTTTGCCAGCAGAATTCTGCCAGCCAAAAGACAGATGGAGCATACACATGGTCGTATTTTCCGACAAAAAGCTCTCATCGGAGTTTTGCTGGCGGCATTTCCGATCGTGCGTACATGGCATCAGTGTAAGACTCCACGACCCAGTGGGTCTCCTACAAACCATACCCAATAGAGAGATGCTCTGGACCCACCTGTCTATGGAGTTTCATTGTGGAGTTACCCAACTCCCAGAGCAACACAGTTATCCTTATGGTGATTGACCGGTTCTCGAAAATGTCTCATTGTATTCCACTTAAGGAACTGGCTTCCGTTTTTTGCTCGGGAGATCTTTCGCTTACATGGGCTAGCCAAAGTGATTGTCTCGGACAGGGGTAGTCAGTTTGTGTCCCGGTTCTGGGGAGCCTTTTGTGCACAGTTGGGAATTCAGCTTGCTTTTTCCTCTGCGTATCACCCGCATTCTGATGGGTCCACAGAACGAGCCAACCAGTACTTGGAGCAATTCCTATGTTGCTATATTTCTGACCATCATAACAACTGGTCAGACGTCATACTGTGGGCAGAGTTTGCTCACAATAGTGCCTTGAATTCTGCTTCCTGATTGTCCCCATTTATGGCAAACTATGGTTTCCAACCTTTCATGTTGCCTGACTCATTTGTTCTGCAGAGTATTCCTGCGTTAGAGGAGAATCTGCATGGTCTTCATTCCACTTGGGCCAGGAGGCTTTGCGACATGCTAATGACATGCTGAAATGCCTGCCTGCGCCTTCCTACCAGGTTTGGGACAGGGTCTGGCTGTCATCTCGCATATGAAGTTTGCACCTCAGTTTATTGGGCCTTTCCGTATTCTTTGCAGGATTAACTCAGTGGCTTACACATTAGACCTTCCTTCTAATATGCGTATCTCAAATGTATTTCATGTCTCCTTATTAAAAACCTTTGATCTGCAACCGCTTTACCACCTCGGTGCCTCGTCCTCACCCTGTACAGGTTGAGAACCATGAGGAGTATGAAGTACAGTCCCATTGTTGACTCCTGTATGTTCTGTGGGTGCATACAGTACCTGGTGCATTGGAAAGGGTACGGTCCGGAGGAACGCTCTTGGGTCTCATCCTCGGACGTACATGCCCCTGTCCTCCCTCCGTGATTTCCATAGATGTTTTCCCCTCAAGCCTGGTGGTCCTCCGAGGGGGAGGGGTCGTTGAGATTGTACTGTCAGGCTGGGCTCAGCCTTTCATTCTCTGAGCTGGCCGCTCAGCTGTCGGCTAATTGCCAACTCCTATCTCTCCAGTGACTCACCTGTTGATGATATCCTGCTCGTCAGTCCTGCCTACTTAAGCCGCCCAGTCCAGATGATCTCTGCCATAGCCTTGGTCACATCTCTAAGAGACGCTCTCCTGTGTTCCTGTTAAAGACTTGCTTGGCTGACATTCCTTCTAGCTCCAGATCCTGCTTGCTGTTCTACTATGCTGTTCTCTGGCTCCCTTATGTTTTGGTTTGTCTGATTATGTGTTCTGGTTCCTGAACCCTGTCTATGTTTTGACTGGGTTTACTCTGTTTACCTTTTTTTATTATTATTAAACAAGTGTGATTTAACTGTACTTCTGTCTCAGTCTGATTCATGGTTTCTGACAGATACCCTGATAAATGATGGGGACACAACTGTATAGAGAGACTGATGGGGACACAGATGAATGGGGAGACTGATGGGGACACAGATGTATGGGGAAACTGATGGGGACACAGATGAATGGAGAGACTGATGGGGACACAGATGAATGGGGTGACTGATGGGGACACAGATGAATGGGGTGACTGATGGGGACACAGATGAATGGGGTGACTGATGGGAACACAGATGAATGGGGTGACTGATGGGGACACAGATGAATGGGGTGACTGATGGGGACACAGATGAATGGGGTGACTGATGGGAACACAGATATATGGGGAGACTGATGGGGACACAGATGTATGGGGAGACTGATGGGGACACAGATGTATGGGGAGACTGATGGGGACACAGATGTATGGGGAGACTGATGGGGACACAGATGTATGGGGAGATGGATGGGGAGACAGATGAATGAGGAGACTGATGGGTACACAGATGAATGGGGAGACTGATGGGGACTAAGATGTATGGGGAAAATGATGGGGACACAGATGTAAAGTGTCATGCACACTGGAAGTTTAGCCCCGCTGCATGATGCTCCAATGTTTAGTTGCCAGCAAAGGATACAGGAGCACCATCCAGCCCCGCTGTCAACAATAAGTCAATTTCTATTCTAGTCTTCTACTGTGGATTTATTTATAAATTATTTTTCCGGCCCGCGAATATATGTAAAAAATAGGGAATGTGGCCCTCAAAGTAAAAAGTTAGGAGACCCCTGACCTAGACCATAAAGATGATTGGTGACATTCTGGTCCCTGATCACCCATAGCCAGCCACATAAACTGCCGGATTGGATGCTGGGCTCTCCAAAGGAACAGAAGAGCCTGGAAAAGCATCGGAGAGCGGAGGGAGGGAGGGACCTCTCCCGCCACTTGTAAAAGCAATCAAGCAGCTAATTAGTTGCTAAGATCCCTTTTACAATGTAGGGCATTGTGGAACAAAACAGTCCTGGGATTATGGCTGACAGCTGCAGCCAAGGCCCCAGTATAACTGCTTGACTTAACAGCTTACATGTATGTGACTGTGCATCAAGTGGTTAAAGCGATTGTAACAATTCGTTTAAATAAAAAAAAAATAACAAACATGTCATACTTACCTGTTTTGTACAAGGGTTTTGCACAGAGCAGCCCGATCCTCCTTTTTTGGGGTCCTCCGGCGCTCCTGGCTCCTCCTCTTCTCTAGAGCCCGCTGTCCATGAGGGCATTAGTGCAGGCTCCCTCCCAAGTTCTGCTGCTGCGTCCAGTGACACAGACATCAGGACTCGCCCCCCGGCTTCCATGTCACTGGATTTGATTGACAGCAATCCAATGAGGACCTAAGATAGCGTCTGGAGCTGCTGTGCTTGTCCCCGTCACTGGAATGATCGGGCTCAGGTAAGAAAAAGGGGGGGGTCTGGGGGGCAACTGCAGCACAAAAGAATGTATTAAGGTGAAAAGCCATGAGGGTTTACAACCCCTTTAAGGCCCTGCTTACATCTAGTGATTTGGGATTCTAAATCACACTGCAATGCTGGCAAAACGCAGCACGTGTGTTTGTGTGCCACTCATTTTTATTGGCACCTAAAATGCGGTTCAGTTTCGGCACAATTGTCATGTTATTTATGAGGCGGCAAACCGCATCGTGTGAAGCATGTTGTCAAAAAAGGAGCAGGAGCTTGAAGACCCCAAACCCCCCCCCCCTGTCTACGTCTCTGTAGCTACAAGGAGAAATGGAGGGAAATTGGGATTAGCAAGGTGGTTATTTACATATAAAATCTTTTTTTTTTCAGTTCTGAGGTTGTTTTATTTGACATTATATGCAGATAAAACTACACTCTATTCTATACATAAAAGAGCTAATATAAATATGTTGTAACAATATCACTGTTTCAACGCATTTATCAATAAGGCCGGCAAAAGGTGTTCTGCCAGCTTCATTTACACAGGAGCCACTGAGGTTGAACAGGGTAAATTTCCCGAACTTATTTATACACCGTATAAACGGTGGACAACGCTATCTCGCTATATTCAAAAAGTCTATACCTACACACTGTGAACTATGTAAAACTCCCATAAACAATATATCAAAGTGCACAATACTTAAATATGCAAAAAAATATATATCCTATCAAATATTGCATCTAAGATCATAAAATGTAAAGAGTGCAATGTGCAAAAATACAGATAAACAATTATATAAAAAATATATGCAAAAAAAAAAAAAGTTTCATATCATATCATGCAAATATTTCAATTCATCTGCAACATCTATGCAGAATTATTAAAGTGACGGTAAAAAAAGTTAATGTAAAAAATGCATGCAACAAAGTTCATAAGTATTCCATATAATATCCAAACAGAATCTTATGTGATTCTTTTTTAATCTGTGGTGCAGTTCCCGTATATTATCTTTTTTTTTTTTTTTTTTTTTTAATCTTTTTTTATTAAATTTCAGATTGTACATACAGCTATAGCCCACGCAGGGGCAAGACCAACAGGTCACAGTGTTGTACAGCAACATGTATCTTAAGAACTAAACAAAAAACAATCTACTAAACTACTGCCCCAACGTGGGGAGAGGGTTCAATTCAGGATTAGCTATGCTCAAACCTGGCAAATCAGGATAAATTAAGGTATTTACCTCAGGACTAAGTGTGCAGTCAGTGCCTGCTCTAGTGGAATCGTCAAGCCAACATGCTCAAACCTTATTAAATTTATTGGGGCAACCCCTGTTTGCATAGGTGGCCTTATATAAGGGTAGACTGGCGTTTATCAGACCTTTCCAGAATTTGACAGAAGGAGGGGATGGGTGTTTCCAATTCATTATGATGGCTTTACAAGCGTAAAACAGTAAGAGATTAATGAGTATTCTTCTAGCCATGGTCACTAACAGTTGTTCAACAAATCCTAGCAAACAATATCTTGGGTCACATGGTATATGGATTTTGGTTACATGTTTAATCACTTGAAGGACCTCTTGCCAGTATTGTTGTATTGCCGGACAGCTCCAAAAAATATGGAAAAACTCTCCAGGCTGGTGCATGCATCGCCAACACAATGGGGAATATACCGAAGACATCCTGTGGAGCCTGTGGGGTGTATAGTATGCTTTGTACAAAATTTTATATTAAACCGTCTTATCCCTGGCAGAGACCAGGGGGGAGAAGGGAAAATCCCAAATCTCCCCCCAGTCATCCTCATCCAGTTCCGGGATGTCCCCCTCCCATTTACTGTGGAGGGAGGACAACTCAGGACTAGCAGGCATGAGTAGGTAGTCATAAAGTTGGGACGTGGGTTTCCCCAGGTCCTTCACTCGGAGGGTAGATTCCAATTCTGAGTATGAAAAAGTTACCAGTTGACCCAGAAATTGGCACCGGAAGGCATGGGCAATCTGGAGGTATCTAAAATATGCATGAGCAGGTACATTCAATTTTGCCTGTAGAGTATGAAAAGAGGACAGCTCGGTGTTAGTGATAATATGTTCCAGCTTCACAATTTTGTGTTTGGCCCAAGCCTGTGGATCTGGGATGGTGTAGAAGTGCAGGAATTCAACCACAGTGGTGTATGTGGAGAATAAGAATTTGGCTGGGACCTCTACAGAGCTTCACTCATTTTCCACACTTGTATGGTTGTGCACATGGAAGGAGTGAGGTGGTGTGGGGACTTTTTCCTCCTAAACATCAGCCCCTGTAAGGCCTCCAGAGCTTTGACAATTGCTGACTCCAGCATTATAGCAGAGTTGGTTAGATCAGGCTGAAGCCACCAATGGGCAGTCACCAGCTGGGTAGCCAGGAAATATTCATAACAATCAGGAAGAGCCAACCCCCCCCATCCACAGGCCTGGTCAAGCTGGTATATTTATATCTGGGTGGTTTTGATCCCTATATAAATGACGTGAATATTTGTTTGATGGAGTTTCTAAAAATATATGTGAATTTGGGGGGGTCCTTCATTTTTAAGAGGTTTATGTGTCCAATTAGTGAAAGGGGTAGATTGCTCCATGCCTTTGGTTTAGCCTTAACCCCGGCCAGCACAGGGTCCAGGTTGAGCTTCATAAGGTCCCTACTATGACTGGATATCACAATTCCTAAATAGGTAAAGTGGTCAACCCACTACAGCGAGATAAAGAGGGTGAGGAAGCTCTAGCCTCCTCATTTACTGTAAACAGCTGGGATTTGTGCCAATTCACCTGTAAACCCGTGAGGGCTGAAAGGGTGTTCATAATTCTAAGGGCACCCTGCAGAGAGGCTCCAGCGTCATTCAAGAAGAGCAGTAAATCATTCGCGTAGAGAGCCACTCTCTCCTCCAGCCACCCCACCCGAAGGCCACAAATCTCAGGCAAAATTCTGAGGGCTTCAGCAATGGGTTCCATGGCCAGGGCGAAGAGGGCCGGGGAGAGAGGGCATCCCTGTCTGGTGCCCCACTGCAGGGGAAAGGGGGCAGACAGCAAGCTATTAAGCCTTATGCTTGCCAGGGGGCCGGTGTAGAGTGTACGTACCCAATTGATACATTTAAGTGGGAATGCCATGCTCCTCATCACCTCCCATAGATACGCCCATTCCACAGTATCAAATGCCTTTTCCATGTCTAGGTTGGCAATTGTTCTAGTACCCCGATTCGTGTGGGGGCATGGATATTGGAGAATAATCTGCGTATAATTCTAAAGAAAAAATTTGCGCTAGGTGAACAAGTTTAAGTGATAAATAATGAAACAACCTGTGAAAAGGTATCCTGCAGCTGGACACTATAACCCTGATAGGGGGCACCAATAGATATATGTAAAAAGTGCAGCGCTGGATAAATAACCCATAAATAAACTTAATTGTGAGTATTACCAAAATTGCAAATGAATAATACAATAGAAAACCTGTGATCAAAAATTGAATAAATAAAAATATTTGTATATATATATATAGAAAACTTTGTGTCCATAAATTATAAACAATAAAGGATGATGAGAGTGACTTCGCTGCAGAATGTATATGTGACTTTCACCGCAACAAATGCCCGTCACCTTGAAAAGAGTGAAGGCTTACCAGACAGCCTTTTTAAAAAGGCATGATGACACCAACACTGAAATCCTAGGTGCTTCCTCTCAGCAGGTAAACTTCATCTATCATGAAAAAGGAACTTCCTCACAGATATCCGGGTAACGCTCCAAGCTGCTCACCTCCAGATTAATGGGTACATGTTGGCAGAGTGTTTCATGTGAACCATATGCATTCACTAACGGTCCAGTCAGGAGACCGCTACCACAGTGGTGGATATCCAATAAAACAAAAAGGAAGGGCTCCAATAGTGCAGAATGATAAAACTTTCCTTTATTTAAAATTGCCATAGGCATCCATAAGAACAAAAATCAAATCCTTGCAAGGATATTCAAAAAGGCTCCACTTCGTATCAGAACGGTTTGCGCATGCGCAGTGCGTGTGTACGTGTTTACCCTACGGCCGTTTAGTCAGAAATGACATCATCAGGGGCATCATAATGGTCAATTTCATTGGGTTGTGATCTGAGAGGAGGGCTGTGTTTGCAAATGCCAGGTCTATATGTGATGAGGTCTTAAAGGTGGTAGAGAAACAGAAGTAGGTTCTGTCTTGAGGATGTAACCATCTCCATACCTCTGTAAAGTCAGTGGCATGTGCTCAGGTGCCCAGATCTGAGTTGAAATTAGTTGGAGGTGAGGGCTTATCTAAGTCTCTTGATAGAGTGGTGTTGAAGTCACCCATGAACAGAATTTGGGCAGGGCACTGCAGAACCAGCCTCTCATATAAGGTGTACAGAGACTGCACCTGACTAGGAGGGGGCAGATAAACATTGACAATAATATATTTCCTGTTATATATGGTCAACACCAACATGACATATTTCCCATGAGGGTCTAGATGGACATCATAGATTATACACGGTATTCCTTTACTGATCAGGATAGACACCCCATGGGAGTATGTGGAGTAGGTCGCGTAGATTGCTTTTTGTACCCACAGTTTTTTATGAGCCAGTACTCTGCTTCCAATTAAGTGGGTCTCTTGTAGCAATGCTATGTGGGGATTGTGTATTTTTAAGTATTGAAACAGCAGCAACCGCTTGTACTTGGAATTGAGCCCCCTGATATTCCATGACAAGCTAGTCAAGGACTCTTTATCGGAATTGGCTATCATGGAATACCAGGTGGGCACAGGACCAGGATGGGGGTCAGCAAGACACTCCGCATTGAGGTTATCATAGAAAAGAGCATTGTGTGAGTCTTTAGAGTAAAACACGTTTGAGCAACAGTATATACATGTAAATCCTTTAAAAATATATACCCTCCTCTCCCCCCAAAAAATAACTCCCTACCCTGACACCATGAAAACAAAATGTTACGGCCAAAAACGGGGCCAAAAAGAAAAAAAATCCGATGCAGGGTTTATTCCCATAACTTGACAACAAGGTGAAAACTTCAGGTCTCTGGGACACCTTGAAGCCTTGCACACAGGGCTGGTGCAGATGGAGCACACCGCAAGGAAACTACTGACAGTACCTGCGTGAGTTTCAGACACAAGGTGGGTGAGGGAAAACTGGGGTCAACTTCAGCAGTGTGCCGTATAGACGGGGTGCACCTCTTCTGGAGCATGCGGTCAATGGCAGGATCCCAGCCTCCCTGAATACCTGCAACAGGCAGAATTGTAATCCAGTGGGGAGGTCTTGAAAGCATCAGCGGGAATCAAGCCAAGAAACAGCTGCAGCAGGGGTTTCAAAGTAGTGGGTGGAACTGCCAAACACCACCCTAAGCTTGCTGGGGTACAGGAGGCTGTATTTCAGGCCATTCTCCCGGAGGCGCTTGCGGATCCCCGTGAAGGAGCGACATCGTTGTTACACTTCAGGTGAGTAGTCGGGTTACAGGGAGATCTTGGAGTTTTCAAATGAGAGCTCCGCGGCAGTTCTGGTGGCTGCCAGCAATCTATCCTTGTCTCGGTAGTTGAGGAGTTTAATCAGGAAGGGTCTAAGTGGAGCTCCAAGGATAGATGGGGTAATGGGGACCCTGTGGGCCCGCTCCACTACAAACATGGGTGGGAGATCCGTGAGGCTTAGTAGTGTGGTGAGGAACCCCTAAGCAAATTCAGCAGGTTTGGCGCCCTCGGCCCGTTCAGAAAACCCCATCACCCGCAGGTTATTACGACAGAGTCTGTTCTCCATGTCTGTGGTCTTTTCATGTAAGGATTGTACCTGTTTTTGGAGGATTCTCAGTTCCCTGGAGTCCTCTTGCACCGAGTCTTCCACCTGGGATATACGGGATTCCACCTCAGACATCTGGGACCGGAACTTGTCCATGTCATGCCTGATTAGACTGACCTCCGTGGACACTGTGTCGATCTTGGCGGTAAGTGTCTCCTTTGAGGTGATAGCAGGCATCAGGTCCGCCGATGAAGGCTCTGCTTCTCTCATGCTCATAGAAGCTGTCTGAATGCTCACAGGATGAGGAGAAGGGGGCAGAACACGTGGTCAAGATGGCCTGCCAATGGGGGAGACCAGGCTTGGGGCGCTGTGTGTTTGCCATATTTTCTCTTCCCCGGTCAGGAGTAACGTAAAACCGGAGAGGCACCTTTTGGACACCCATATATGAGGTTGGATGCGCTGATCACAATGGCAGGATAACAAAAAGGATTAGGTAGAAGCGGGACTCAGCTACTGCACCTCTGCCTTGCATCACATCCGGACATGCCGCCTCTCCATATATTCTGTTTAAAGTGATTGTAAAGGTTTGCTTTTTTTTTTTTTTCTAAATAACAAACATGTCATACTTACCTCCGCTGTGCAGTTCGTTTTGCACAGATTGGCCTGAGCACTAACTTCTGGGGTCCCTCGGGAGGTCTCGCAGCTCCTCCTCTTATCAGATAACCCCCTAGGAGAAGTGCTCTCCCGGGGGGTTACCTTGTGGGCACGCTCCCGAGTCCAGCATTTGCGTCCATAGACACGAATGCCGGACAGCAGCAGGAGCCAATGGCTGCACTGCTATCAATCTTTCCAATCAAGTGCCGAGAACCACGGGCAAAGGAAGAGCGCATCTCTGCCAGGTGAAGTTCCACGGCTCAGGTAAGTAAAACGGGAGGGGCTGGGGGGCCGGTGACTGCCAGGTGTTTTGTTCACCTTAATGCATAGGATGCATTAAGATGAAAAAACACGAGGGTTTACAACCCCTTTAATCTGGCTTGTGGCCGCATGTCCGAATGATGACATACTCAAAACACAACAGGATTTAAAGATTACTAATTTATCAATAATGGCAGATGAAGCACCCTTACTTGCAGGATGAAAGTCACAGGTCCGTAGTTCCAGTCATATGTAAGTCAATTCGCAGTCTAAAGCATACAGAAAAGGCCATCTTTATTAAAGAACCTGACATAACATAAGGAAAACACTGGCATGTTTTAGGCAAAAAAGCCTTTTATCACAAAGTTAAAAACTTTGCAACTAAAGTGCATGAACCATAAATAAATCAGACGGACCAGAAACAGGTGGGAAGTATCAACCTTTAATACATATATTCAGACCCTTTTAGGAAGGCCCAAGTGACGGTATTACATATAAAGTTCAAATTTTCTTTTTTTTCTTTTTCTTTTGGTTGATTTCAGAGCTAGCTCTCTGTTAGTATGTTTTATTCTTCTATGTTAGAGCCTAAGGCTCTTGGTGAATGTAACTATTGAAGCAAAATCGGTTTTATATATAGTAAGATATCTGTTAATATACAAATAGGGAGCAGTTGGTGCTGCCCCTCTCTCCGGGACACAGACAGTTCCCAATGGGGTGACTGGGGAGAGTCGGTGGCATGTACGGTTCTATAAATATCACATGTGTTCTATGTCAATAACATAGTAGCTATTTGACTCATATCTCTAAAAAAACCAAAAAACTTTGCAACAAAGAAATGTAAATACATTAATTAAAACAAATCTTCCTATATTTTTAATCTTGGAGGATTACAATAAAGTCATCAGTCTATATATAGCACTGTAACATTTAGATTAATTACCTTTTTCTTGCTGCTTTATCCTGCAGTGACATGATCTACTCATTCTACGCCTTACTGAGTTATCAGTGGGCAGAGTAAGTATGAATCCTGCGATGCAGCTTGCAAACATTACTGCAGGAAGTAGAGTCGTTTGGCACTATTGCAGTCACTTGTATAGAATCAATATGTATGTTATACATTAAAACAGATCCTATGGATTACACTGCTCCTGTACTTATATGATACACTAGCAGCCAGGTTCGCTGTAAAAGTTGATGCCTAACACAGTCAGTGAGTTGCCTCACAAGCCTCTGGAATGTCAGTAAAAAAGGATGGCTACCAGGCAAAAGGAATCCTCCATCAATCATCTCTAATAGATCTGCCCCACATGATTGCCCTTTTCACTTTTGGGGCAGATCCATCAGACATAATTTATGGAGAATTCCTCTTGTCTGTTAGTCATCCAACATTACATTCTGGAAGCTAATGAGGTGGTTTACAAAGCGTGTTAGGTAGCAGCCGAGAGATAGGAAAGGGGAGGGTGAGAGCTGATGCTACACAGACACTTGGAGACTCCCCACATGGGAGGAAAAGAGTCATGTGGGGCAGCTTCAATAGACTAAATGAGGTGCAGATGGAGCATGTGCACTATGTGTGGCAACGGGGAAGCTGGAAGAACAGCTGCCCTAGGTTTGCCACACACAGGGACATGCATGATAACGACATGATCAACCAGGTATTTACCAGAAAGTAACAACTGGCTGATGATGAGCTTCTGCACACAGATATAGTGCACAGTTCTAAAAAATATGATATACTGTACATTGAGAATTGTTTTGGATTACACTTTAGGTAAAAGGAGATACACTATACAGCAACTACAGTATGCACCCACTCTTATGAAATAATAGGCACATGTATCTTCTTCTTTTACAGTGGGATGGAGTTGGACCTTTTCCTGATTGTGTAGACCCGCCAAAAGGAATCCAGATGCTATGGCATCCATCAATAGTTAAACCCTACCTCACACTTCTTTCTGAATGCTCAAATCCAGACACTCTGGAAGGTGCAGCTGGAGCATTACAGAACTTAGCTGCAGGAAGCTGGAAGGTAAGAGTTTTAGTCCAACTAATTCAACCAATTAGAAAAATCTATACCCACAGTTGATCCAGAGGAAGGCAAAAAATATAAAGCATGGTCCAATTCTCTCCAGTGGGGAGAAACACAATTCTTTTCTAAACCCCAAAGACAATCCGTTTTCCCTGGATCAACAATCTCTGGTGTTATCACCTATAAATGTTAAAGTGGAATTCTGGCTTAACCCTGGCTAATCCTAAAACTGTCCCCTTCCCCCCACCACCTACACCTATGCTAACTAACTTTTGTAATAAAGATGTAAGATTTACCTATTTTCAGGGCAAACCAGTCTGGTCACGTGATCCAGCTCACCTGTGTTAGCCAGTGCACCTTCAGAGAAGCGGAGGAAGAGCTGGCAACGGTTGGGCCGTTAAAGCCTAAGGGTGACGTCACCGCTTCAGGCTTTACTAACCGTTTTTCTCCCACATGATCAGACTTAAATCAGCTGAAAATAGGTAAGTATATACTTTCTTACACATGTTAGATGTTGGGAGGCAGTAGTGGACAGTTTTAAGAGTAGTTAAGGTTAGGCTGGAAATCCACTTTAATTTCG
This sequence comes from Aquarana catesbeiana, assembly GCF_042186555.1. Lineage (NCBI taxonomy): Eukaryota > Metazoa > Chordata > Amphibia > Anura > Ranidae > Aquarana > Aquarana catesbeiana. The sequence goes on along the minus strand of NC_133328.1, from coordinate 249,714,789 downwards.
TGGGGTTTCTTTTGTCTATTTAAGAAGTGTCTAACTCAAAGGGAATTGTACGTACTCTGAATAATGTATTCCATGCCTCACTCTCACTTGAACCCAAACAATGCCTATTGGGAATCCTAGATGCCCTCCTATTATCTGCCTACACTAAGGAAGTGGTGACTAGAGCCTTATTCCAGGCACAGAGAGTTCTTTTAAAGCAATGGAAGTTATCAGACCCCTCCTACCCAAAAGGAATGGCTGCAATATACGGGGACACTTAGATTATAGAAATATATATAACCAACACAGGGGTTGCCCCAACAAGTGTGAGAATCTCTGGGGTCCCTGGTTGGACACCCCAAGCTTGAGCCCACTTGACCTGGTAATGGATAGACCTCTTGTAGGATAACACACACCCCTAAAGTATACTGCTTTATATGTCTGAAAGGCTACCTAGATGTACTTTGTGACTGAGCCAACATGGGAGTTCTCTCTGGTATGATGAATGTATAGTCTAATGTCAGTTCTGCATTTTTGGTGTACTATGACATGTTTATATTACAAATCAAATCTTTTTTAAAAGCTGTCAACTGAGCTGGCCAGAACTAGTTCATGTGGGAGTCTATTCCATATTTTTATAGCTCTTACTGTGAAGAGGCCTTTCTGTACGTGGAGGCCAAACCTCTTTTTTCCTCCAGAGTACCCCCTTGTCCTTTGTATTGACCTAAAGTGAATAACTCTGCACCAAGTTCTCTATACTGTATGGACCACTTTTGTCTTTATAAATGGTGATTATAAAAACCCTCAATTGCCTCTTCTCAACAGCAAATAAATTCAGCTTGGCTAACCTTTACTCATATCAGAGGTTCCCCTTGCCTCTTATAAGTTTGGGTGTCCTTCTCTGTGCTTTTTCCAGTTCCACAATATTCTTTTTTTGAAATGGTGCCCAAAACTGAGCTGCGTATTTCAGATGAGGTCTTACTAATGTTTTGTTCCAGGTGAAAACGATGTCTGTCTCTATCTCAAGTCTATACTTTTCTCTATATCGTACATCATTGGACACAGCCTCAAGTATTTACTTAGTGGGTTATGGGCCTACCTTCAGGTGTTGACACTGGTATAACCAATACAGGAAGTTGACTCCCCTATATAACCCCTCCTCCTTCCAGGAGTACCTCAGTTTTTTCGCCAGTGTCTAAAGGTTTTGGTCATGAGTGAAGATGTGCTCTGAAAAGCTCCAGGGAGGGATCCCACGCTAGATTTAAAAAACCTCCACAACCGGATCCATCCCACCACTGAGGCTCCAGGATGGTACCCGGGCCTCGCATAGAAGAACGAGGTTTTGCCTGTAACGCTCCTCTTTGAGGGCTGGACCCTAGGAACCAGGACTCTTTTTGGTCTTGCTATATTACCTAAAGCTGTCCTGAGGGGTGCTATACATGGTCCAAAGGAGTGGAACCTCTATTAAAAGGGCCCCAGTCTTTAAAGGTTTAAACACACTCCCCGCCATGATGGGTGAAGTTTGGATCTGTCTGTTTACAGCAGTATCCTGCAGCGAGAAAAAGGTAAGGGACGAGGCTAGGAACTGTAAAAAGGTGCCTATGCTTCTCTTCCATACATTTAAAAACTGTGTGCCTTTAAAATGTCTCCTCTAGAAGGAGTAAGTTACACATACTATAATGCGATGCTTCAGCAGCTCTGTGTCTGGCTATAAACGGCCAATGTATGGTCCCAGCAGCCAGAGGGGGGTTCTCAGTGAACAAAAGGCCTCTTATAGAGGAATCTAGGGGATACAGTAGGTACAGAAGCAGCATTGCACAGGTTAAAGTACTCTGGCAGCTATGCCGCCTTAGGAGACTTCCTGACAGGCATGGGATTTTTTCCACAAGCCACTAGGTCAACTACTGGGTTTCTGCTTCATATAAACCATGTTATGTATATGTAGATAGCTACTATTATAAAGGCTATATATCTGCTGAGAAAATTCCCTTCCCCCTCCTTCCACCGGGAGGCGCGGTGGCCTCTTCCTGTTTTTTATAGATAAATACTTGCCCTCATGTACTTAGCTTGCTGGCTTTTTATTTAAGATTCCCCAGCCTGTTGTTACAGACGGTACTTTCAAGTGGGTAAAAGGTACAGCGGCATTTCTGGCTCATCGGCAACACCGCCTCCTCCTCTCGTGTCTTTGTACGCACAGACTATGTTATGCTGAGGAGGAGGGGGCGGGTTTGCTAAGGGGCATGTTCCTACAGTTGGGCGGCGCCATTCGTAGGACGTAAAAACGTCTACAAAGCTTAACAGTCTGGAAACACATGGTGCTAAGGGCGGAAGACGCTGAGGACGCCAATCAGGTTTTCACCTGATGCTTGTAACACAAACACTCTCAGTATGCAAAGCTAAACTGAAAAAAGAGTCTGTTACAGTCTACGGCCACATCACACTAAGGAGACACAGCAGCGCTGGGCATGTAAGGGTGTAAAGCAAGCATTTCCGGTACAGGAAACACTATTGTTATCAGCATTTTAAAACTAATCCTATGGTGACATTGTTTTCTTGAAAACTGTTGTCAAAGCAAAAAAGATATTTATATATTTTGTTACCTCTGCTTTTGTACTTTGCACTATGACTTCCAGAGCTACTGTAAAGGTACCTAAGGTGCCACCCCCAGGCGCTGGGAAACCCAGTCATGCCACCATACTGTCATCCTCTCCGGAGATACCAGACATGGCAAGCCAGGGTGAGTCATTGGAAGCTAGCGGTGGTGCAACTGCTTCACACACTTCAGCCCCTGTATACGTGACTGAAGATGCATTTTCCCCAGCCCTGCAGGTCCTAGAAGGAAGATTAGCGGCTTTAATCGCATCCTCCATCCAGGTGGATAGGAATCGTCCTAGGTCCCCCTCCCCCATCTTAAACTCTTTACAAACAGTGGAGGGTCCAAGGGAATTGTGGGAACAAGATGAGGTATAACCCTCAGACAATTTAGAGGAAAGACAAGCTGGTTATTCTTCTGCAGAGGAAACAGTACTTGATGTTTCAGCTTCACAACCTGAAGTACAGAGCCTTACTGAAATTGTTCGCTCTGCTTTCATGCTACCCCTAACAGAGTTAGCTGAAGATCCGGTCTCCTCCCTGGGTTCCCTGAACCCTATACAGCCTTTGCATGCGTTTCCCGTCCACGCATTACTAGAGAAGCTTATTTATACCGAATGGGATCATCCGGATAAGCATTTTTCCCCCCCGAAGAGATTCTCAATTCTCTATCCTATGGAGGAAAAATTCACAAAAAGATGGAAAGGTCCAGCAGTTGACGCTGCGATTTCCAATGTGAATAAAAGTTTAACTTGTCCAGTGGCAATGCGCATATGCTTAAAGATCCAACAGACAAGAAGTTGGAAGGTCTGTTAAAATCCTCTTTTTCCTTGGCAGGGAGCATGACTCAGCCTGCAATTGCAGCTATAGGCATCTGTCAGTCCTTAAAAAAAAAAAAAAAAAATGCATAAATGTGCCTAAAAAAAAAAAAAAAAATTTGGAAAAAAATTTTTTTTACTCACCTCTAAATGCTTGTTGCTAGGGGGTCCCTCTTAGTCTGCCTCCTTCAGTGCCTGGGCTGGTGACATCACTTCCCCTCGGCACAGAAAGGGCTCAGCTCTGCCTCCTCCTTCTTGTCAATCATATGGGACATGTGACAGGTCCCATATGAATGCGCGGCGCCACTCGCACATGCGCAGTGGGTGCCCGGCTGTGAAGCCACAGCCGAGCGCCCACAGTTGCAATGCCGGTGCCGCCAAATGGAGGGGGAGACAAGCGGAACGTGGGAACTCCTCTTTAAAGGACCAGTTCACAGATGCTCTTAACGAGCTCCCTGCACAATAGGCCCGGGAGTTGGCAGAGCTACCAAAAGCATTATGCTTTTCCATAGATGCTATGAAGGATTCTATTCATCAGGGTTCTCGCCTTGCGCTTGTACTAGTACACATGCGAAGGACCCTTTGGTTAAAGGGTTGGTCAGCTGAAGCACCTTGCAAGAACCATTTAACTAGTTTTCCCTTTAATGGAAAACGACTATTTGGCGAGAGTTTGGATAAATATATCCAAACAATTTCTAGCGGAAAGAGTACTCTTTTGCCAGTCAAAAGAACATATAAACATCCTTCATTTAAACGCACTTTTTTTCCTGCGCCAGGTACATCCACCTCTAGGCAGGGGCAATGACCTCCACCGTCAGACTCTAGAGGAAGACCTCAGGGTCAAACCCAGGCACAAAGGAAGACCTGGGGCCGCAAGTCTGCAAAGCAGAATACCAAGGCCTCGTCATGAAAAGGCATCTCCCCTCACCAAAGTGGGGGGAAGACTTCTGAGGTACTCAGAACTCTGGCAAAGGGAAATTCAGGACAGATGGACTTTCTCCACAGTCTCTTTAGGATACAAGCTAGGGTTTCGAGAGTTTCCACCGTTTCGTTTTCTGAGATCAAACGTTCCCAAGGATCCAGGGAAAAAGCAATCCCTGTTGCAAGCATTAGATAGATTATTGGCTCAAGGGGTGATCATACAGATTCCCAAACAGGAGCAAGGTTTGGGGTTTTATTCAAACCTGTTTACGGTATCAAAGCCAAATGGGGGTATCAGACCAATTCTAGATCTACAGAATCTAAATCAGTTCCTGAAGATCCGCTCCTTTCACATGGAGTCAATCAAGTCAGTCGTTTCCATCCTACAAGGGGAACTTCTGGCTTCCATTGACATCAGAGATGCATATCTGCATGTCCCTATATTTCCTCCTCACCAGAGGTTTCTGCGGTTCGAAGTAGAACAAAAGCACTTTCAATTTGTAGCCTTGCCCTTCGGGCTTGCTACAGCACCCCGGGTGTTCGCAAAAGTACTAGCCCTTCCTCTAGCCAGGTTAAGGGCACAGGGCATAACTGTCTTGGCTTACTTAGACGATCTATTATTAATAGACCAGTCGGTGGCTCGCTTGAAGCAAGATGTAGCCATTTCAAGCAGTTACCTGGAGAGTCTGGGTTGGATTCTCAGCCTGAAGAAATCCTCCTTAAAGCCACTAAAAAAGACTGGAGTATCTGGGCCTGATCATAGACACAGCCCAGGAAAGGGTGTTCTTGCCTCCCGCAAGGATCAGCTCCATACAAGAGCTGGTGCGGATGGTCAGGTCAAAGAGAAATCCCTCAATTCGCCTTTGCATGAGGTTGTTAGGAAAGATGGTAGCTTCATTCGAAGCAGTTCCCTATGCCCAATTCCATTTGAGACTGTTTCAAAACAGTATCCTGTCTGCTTGGAACAAGACGATCCAAGCTTTGGATTTACTTATGCAGCTGTCCCCAAGAGTGTCCCAAAGCCTCAGTTGGTGGTTACTAACTCGGAACCTGCTGAAGGGAAAGTCCTTCAGACCAATTATCTGGAAAGTAGTAACGACAGATGCCAGCCTTTCAGGCTGGGGAGCAGTACTAGAGAAGACGACTGTCCAGGGACAGTGGTCAAGAACCGAAAGAGCCTTGCCCATCAACATCCTAGAGATTCGGGCAGTATGTCTGGCTCTGTGAAACTGGACCTCCAGGTTAAAGAATTGTCCTGTCAGGATCCAATCCGACAATGCCACGGCTGTGGCATATATCAATCACCAAGGGGGCACCAAAAGTCTCTCAGCTCAGAGAGAGGTGAACCAGATTCTAACTTGGGCAGAAAAGAATGTCCCATGCCTTATCGGCAGTTTTCATTCCGGGAGTAGAGAATTGGCAGGCGGACTACTTAAGTTGCCAGCAGTTATTCCCGGGGGGAATGGTCTCTTCATCCTGAGATTTTTCAGGCTGTTTGCCAAAGATGGCGGACTTCGGACGTAGACCTTCTAGCGTCCAGGTTCAGCACAAAGCTAGTCAACTTTGTGTCCAGGACAAGGGACCCACTCGCATACGGAACAGATGCGTTGGTGACACCATGGGATGAGTTCTCACTGATCTATGCATTTCCCCCGATTCAGTTGCTACCTTGACTTCATTGCAGGATCAGGCTGTAAAGAAAGTCGGTAATACTGGTAGCACCAGCATGGCCCAGAAGGTCATGGTATGCAGAGATCGTAAAGATGGCAGTGGAGGGTCCATGGCTCCTCCCACTAAGGCCAGACCTGCTATTACAGGGGCCGATATTCCATCCTACTTTACGAACGCTAAATTGATGGCCTGGCTATTGAGACCGACATTCTGAAGAAACGTGGGCTTTCCAGGTCAGTTATTTCTACTTTGATTAATGCTAGGAAGCCAGCTTCTAGAGCTATATATTATAGAATCTGGAAAGCTTATGTTTCCTGGTGTGAAACCAAGGGTTGGCACCCTCGGAGATATATTATAGGCAGAATTCTTGCCTTTCTACAATTAGGCGTAGAGATAAAGTTGGCCCTGAGTACTATTAAGGGCCAATCTCAGCCTTATCAATTTTATTTCAAAGACCGCTTGCTACGTATTCTTTAGTCCGGGGTTTCATGCAAGGAGTGATGCGGATTAATCCGCCAGTTAAATCAACCTTAAGCCCTTGGGACTTGAATTTAGTTTTGTCGGTGTTACAAAAACCATTTGAACCGATACAGCATATTCTTTTAGTCCTTTTGGCAAGGAAGCTGGTATTTTTGGTTGCTATATCCTCAGCAAGGAGGGTTTCAGAATTGGCTGCTCTTTCCTGTAGAGAGCCATATTTGGTTATTCATAAGGACAGAGTGGTGTTACGCCCTCGTTAAGGCTTTTTGCCAAAAGTGGTTTCAGGCTTTCATCTGAATGAAGATATTGCCCTGCCATCGGTTTTCCCAAAACCATGTTCCAGGGAAGAAAAGTCACTACATTGTCTTGATGTGGTGAGAGCAGTGAAAATCTATTTAAAGAAAACTGCTCAGATTCGTAAGACTGATGTCTTATTTATTCTGCCAGAGGGTCCTAAGAAAGGACAGGCAGCGTCTAAATCCACTGTCGCTAAGTGGATTCGGCAAGTTATAATTCAAACCTATGATTTAAAGGGAAAGATTCCCCCTTTTCAAGTTAAGGCGCACTCTACCAGAGCGGTTGGTGCTTCACCAGGCCTCGATGTCTCAGATCTGCAAGACCGCGACTTGGTCTTCAGTACATACATTTACAAAATGTTATCAAGTGGATGTAAGATGGAATGAGGATATCGCCTTCAGGTGCAGTGTGCTGCAGGCAGCAGTATAAGTCCTCAGGTCTGGGGGTGCCCTACAGGTTGTGTCTCCCTCCCCTCAAGTAGCATTGCTATGGGACGTCCCACTAAGTAAATACTTGAGGCTCTGTGTCCTATGATGTACGATAGAGAAAATAGGATTTTTAAAACCGCTTACCTGTAAAATCCTTTTCTTGGAGTACATCATAGGACACATAGGAGTACATGTTTTATGGGGTGAGAGTATATTGCTTATATTGCTTGGCTACAAAAACTGAGGTACTCCTGGAAGGAGGAGGGGTTATATAGGGGAGTCAACTTCCTGTATTGGTTATACCGGTGTCAACACCTGAAGGCAGGCCCATAACCCACTAAGTAAATACTTGAGGCTCTGTGTCCTATGATGTACTCCAAGAAAAGGATTTTACTGATAAGCTGTTTTAAAAATCCTATTTTTTTAATACAGAATCAAAAAATGGATACTGCTTGCTTTAGAAACTGCAGCTTGACATTGCTAGCATTAAAGCTATGATATACCTGAACACCCAGATCCTTCTCAACCATTGACTCCCCAAGTTGCACTCCCCCTAGAATGCATGAACTTGCGTGTTTTTTCCCCACAAACGCTCTGGGGGTGATTAACTATAGCTCCAAAAAATTATCCTGCAGTGCCCAAAAAATAGTGCTCAAAAAAGGCCAGAAAGACTTCAACTCTCAGAAACTGAGCTCTAATGCAAATGGAAAGCAGCGCTGTTGCCGGCAATAATGCCTGTCAGATCACATATGCTGGAATAGTGGAAGTCAATGGGGCTCGAACCTGCAAAATCCAAAGTTCACACTGCAGGCTTATATGCAATTTCTTTGCCATAAAAAGTGTTTGGAGACCCGGGTCCTGCCCCAAGGGACATGTATCAATGCAAAAAAAAGTTTTAAAAACGGCCGTTTTTCGGGTGCAGTGATTTTAATAATGCTTAAAGTGAAACAATAAAAGTGTAATATTCCTTTAAATTTCGTACCTGGGGGGTGTCTATAGTATGCCTGTAAAGTGGCGCATGTTTCCCATGTTTAGAACAGTCTGACAGCAAAATGGCATTTCTAAAAGGAAAAAAAAGTCATTTAAAAGTGCTAACGCTAGTACCGGCTATTAATGAATTGTCGGTCCCGACAATACACATAAAAGTTCATTGATAAAAATGGCCTGGGATCCCCCACAGTGCATCACCAGGCCCTTTGGGTCTGGTATGAATATTAAGGGGAGCCCCGTACCAAAATTTTTAAAAAAAATGCGTGGGGATCCCCCCAAATTCCATACTAGGCCCTTCAGGTCTGGTATGGATATTAAGGGGAACCCTGAACCAAAATGAAAAAAAAATGGCGTGGGGGTCCCCCCAAATTTTATACCAGGCCCTTCAGGGGACCCCCACGCCATTTTTTTAAAAATTTTGGCACGGGGTTCCCCTTAAAATCCATACCAGACCTGAAGGGCCTGGTATGGAATTTGGGGGACCCCCACAACATTTTTTTTTTCATTTTGGTTCGGGGTTCCCCTTAATATCCATACCAGACCTGAAGGGCCTGGTATGGAATTTGGGGGGACCCCCACGCATTTTTTTTTTTTAATTTTGGTTCGGGGTTCCCCTTAATATTCATACCAGACCCAAAGGGCCTAGTAATGGACTGTGGGGGAATCCCAGGCTGTTTTTATCATTGAACTTTTATGTGTATTGTTGGGACTGACAATTCATTAATAGCCGGCGCTAGCACTTTAGAAATTATTGTTATTTATTATGTTATTTTGCTGTCAGACTGTTCTAAACACGGGAAACGTGTGCCACTTTACAGGCATACTATAGACACCCCCCAGGTACGAAATTTAAAGGAATATTACACTTTTATTGTTTCACTTTAAGCATTATTAAAATCACTGCTCCCGAAAAAACTGCCATTTTTTAAAACTTTTTTGCATTGATACATGTCCCCTGGGGCAGGACCCGGGTCCCCAAACACTTTTTATGACAATAACTTGCATATTAACCTTTAAAATTAGCACTTTTGATTATTCATGCTCGTGTCCCATAGACTTGGTGTTCGCGTGTTCGAACAAATTTTTTGCCTGTTCGCATGTTCTGCTGCGAATCAAACAGGGGGGTGTTCGGCCCATCCCTAGTTATCATTGAGAATCATGGGATACAACTTGTCAAGCAACTTGGAGGTCCAAAGTCGCCCAACTGTGAAACAAGTCATATATATTTTAAGAGAAAGGAGCTCTCATTTATACTTGCATTTACATCAGTAGAACAAATGCAGGAAGTTATGTGTGCACATGGGTCAGAAGCAAATGTGTGGGGATGCCAAACAAATCAATGAACCCCACCCACACCAAATCTAACTACCACATCCACCCCACATTGATTAAGCACAAGTACATATCATACCCTTATCCAGAAAATGATCAGCACCTCCTCTTTGCTAAAGAGGGGCCTCGCCGTGTCCACTTAGATGGAGATCCTGACCAGCACAGGAACTTCTGGGTGATTACAATGACCTATTTCTGGGTCAGAAGGCGAAACCAAGCTCTTTTGATCGCTGCTGCGAATATTTGATTGCAACTACGATTAGAATGTTATTATTTTTGTTTATTTGCAGATATGCAAATTTGTATTTCTACTTATGATATTTGAAGGCGTTCGATAAGAAATGGTGTCCCTGGCATAGCAGCAGGTGAATGACAAAAACAAAAGGCCCAGTTTGTGTCCTGGTTCACATTGACAGATGGGAGGAAATCGTTCAGCTGAAATCACACAATTTCATTCCCACATGTCAGTCCCGACTGCAGGGGGAATTTCAGAGACATCTGTGCGGGTTTCTGCACTGATATCAATACAAATTGCGCACCAATTAAAACGGTGAAATTGCCACCGATTTGACGTGTCAAATCGCACCAATGTGAACTAAAGCTGACACATACAACATTGCCTATCCACCAGCTGAATTCATTACCTGCAATTCTCCACAGCTGTTATATATAAAGATTCCACCTTTATCATTTACTTGCAGGTGTGTAGAAGCCTAGGTTTACATTGGAGCGATTTGTCATGCGATTTGAGAGATCAAATCGCATGACTATTGGCAGCAATGACACTGTTCCAATGGATGCGACACCGATTTTGGGGCACCGCACCAATTTGCTAAAGTCATTTTGCTAAAGTCGTTTCAGGTGCGACTTCAATAGACATCTGTGTATGAAGCCACACGGATGTCTATCAAGTAGCACCTGAAATCGCGCTGACCTTGCTACTTTGAAATCGTGCTACTTCAAGTGAAGTAGTGTGATTTCAAAGTAGCATCAACATGAACCAGGGAGAAGAGATTAGTTTTTTGGTGCACAAATTCATATTGAAATAAGATATGAGAGATATTGCACTTTCCCAAAACCACCACCACCCACAAAAACTAAAGAGAAAGAAAAGAAGAAGAAAAAAAAACACCACAATGTATTTTTTTTTTTTTACCAGCAGAAAAAAAAATTATGTACATTCATTTACTAGCTTCAAAAAAATTTGGACAGGATATATGGTGCTACATTTAGCAATAGGATTATAAGGGCCCTGCTCATTAGAGCTTACAATCTAAAATTTGACAAAACCTTAGAGTGGACACAGCTTTGCTTTCAGTGTATAATGGGCAGCACATCACATTTTTATCTGCAAGGTTATAGAAACATACTTAACAGTCATTCTTACAAAGCATTTCAACATAATATTTAAAAAGACTTATTCAAAACACCCACCACCAGCCCACAATCCACACATACATACATTGGTGACCATGTTCTGCTGGGAGCTGCATTTATGTGTACATGATTAAGCAACAAGATCAAAAAGAGTAGAAGGTCAGCAGATGCTTTCCAAACGATGTTTGCATAATCAGACAGGAACAACACACACGCCAACATTGACAGCATGGCCACATAAACCCACTTTTGATTGAAAAAATGCACATGAATTTCAGCAAATATCCCTAGTTGGGCATTTGTCAATAGGCACAATATCATTCTGTCTCCCCCACAAATCACAGCAAAAAACTGACCTTCTCAGGCCAAACGACCCCCCCCTACTGCAGGCCTTTATATAAGAGAGGTTGTATTGTTAGCACACTGACACGCCCAATAGAAGTACACGCCCACCAGTATCTTTCAATCTTTCTCTTCATGTATGTCTAGTGATTGCACCTGATGAGCAGGAACACATAATACTATTCGCAACTGTGTTAGCCCTTGGCTATGTGCATCAAATCTCCAACTACAGGCCAAAGATCGAAGTCCATTTGCATCCACATAAACAAAGCAACAGTTTTCTAAGCATATGTACCCGTGCAGTGTAAACCCTATAATTTTAAATGTCCAAGTCCCTGGGCATGATTAGTGCTAACAAACATTAACATCAGTCCCTGGCTGCAATGAGCTTCCAATCTAAAGTCCAAAAGTAACTTTGCATGTTGGGGAATTGAACCAACATCCCAAGTGCTGCAAGACAGAACTGCTACCCACTTAGTCACGAAGGCAGCCTCACACATGTTCTCTGCATCTCTGTGGTGTTAACCAGCCCTAAGTCCATAGCCATGCTCAGTGTCATAAGCAATAAACAATATATTGGCCTAAGTATTGGGACGCCTGCCTTTATACACACATGAACTTTAATGGCATCCCAGTATTAGTCCGTAGGGTTCAATATTGAGTTGGCCCACCCTTTGCAGCTATAACAGCTTCAACTCTTCTGGGAAGGCTGTCCACAAGGTTTAGGAGTGTGTCTATGGGAATGTTTGACCATTTTTCCGAGTGCATTTGTGAGGTCAGGCACTGATGTTGGATGAGAAGGCCTGACCTACAGTCTCCGCTCTAATTCATCCTCAAGGTGTTCTGTTGTGTTGAGGTCAGGACTCTGTCCAGGCCAGTCAAGTTCCTCCACCCCAAAATCACTCATTCATGTCTTTATGGACCTTGCTTTGTGCACTGGTCCAAATGATTTGGTGGAGGGGGGATTATGATGTGGGGTTGTTTTTCAGGGGTTGGGCTTCTCTTCCTAGTTCCAGTGAAGGGAACTCTTAAGGCGTCAGCATACCAAGACATTTTGGACAATTTCATGCTCCCAACTTTGTGGGAACAGTTTGGGGAAGGCCCCTTCCTGTTCCAACATGACTGCACACCAGTGCACAAAGCAAGGTCCATAAAGTCATGGATGAGCAAGTTTGGGGTGGAGAAACATGACTGGCCTGCACCTCAACCCGATAGAACACCCTTTGGCTGAATTAGAGCAGAGACTGCGAGCCAGGCCTTCTCATCCAACATCAGTGCCTGGCCTCACAAATGCACTTCTGGAAGAATGATCAAACATTCCCATAGACACACTAAACCTTGTGGACAGCCTTCCCAGAAGCTGTTCTAGCTGCAAAGGGTGGGCCAAATCAAATTTTAACCCTACAGACTAAGACTGGGCTGCCATTAATGTTCATGTGTGTGTAAAGGCAGGCGTCCCAATACTTTTGGCTAAATAGTGTATCTGGAAAAGATTTACAATGGTGGTGGAACCCTCCTATACATAAATACTACATTTAGACATAGTTATAGGACCTAGGAGATGAGACAATTTCTCTACATGAAACAGCATGTTTGGGATTTGAACCCAGATGCTCAGGGATACTATGCAGAAGTTCTAACCTCTAAGCCACAGAGCTGCCACTTGTGACAACCTACTACACATAAATACTGCATTTTTTTGGACATACAGGTGATGGAATTACATTACTCAAGAGTTATTCTTCTTGATTTATTCTGTGATATTGGATGTTTTTTTGTGGGTGAGAGTAGAATATTACCCTCAAATTTTTGGGAATTACATTTTGATTTCTGATGTTGGTACACATATCACATTTTTTGGGCTCAAATTATAAATATTTGGAAATAATAAAATGAAATTGTGATTCATTTTAAATTTGCATCAGCAATGGTATTGTTTGTGGATTGTAAAGACACCTGTGTGAGTTTGGGTAAAGATTGTTGTGAGATGGAGAGTAACAGGTGAAAGTGACAGAGAAAAATACATTTTACCAAAATATCAAAATAATCCACATTCTAGTATTCTTAAAAACAAAATATTTTAAGTAGAAGCAACAATTTTGCAAAGGAAAATGTATTTCAGAGAAAGATACATTTCATCTCAACATTAAAAGGTTTTTTTTGTGAAAGTTACAACTGTTCCATTAGAATCAATGGCTAAAACTTGCATTGGACTATAATAGTGCAGATTTTCACTTCCAAAAAATGCTCTCTAATTAGCTCTCATTTTGGTATTTACTATAGCGCCGGGTAAAAAAGACACTGGAGCTAAAATGAGAGCTATTTTCAGGTTTGAGCATGCTCAGTTGTGTTGGCACCTAGTTGTCCAAAATGGTGAATTTTTCACTTCTCAGACTTTCAAAGATATTTCAGTGTAGAAATCAATTTTTCACACAGTTTAAAAGCAGATTATCCTTAAATAATATACTGCATATTTCAGTACCATTTAGGCAATTATATCATGCTCTAAACATTATTTCCATGTGCAATTCTCCAGGTTTTAGCAGAGTAAGGGTTTGGGCGCTATTTGGTTTCAGGGAACTATAGTAAATTCGATTTTGGGAATATTTTCTCACCAGTGCTATAGTAAATGCTGTTTTAGCACGATTAGCGCTAAATTGCCACAAATTAGCGCTAATTTGCAGCAATTAGCGCCGTGGCGCTATAGTAAATGACCCCCTATATCACTAATAGATACTAATAGATAAAAAGTAGGAGTCCCAACACTGAACCTTGTGGTACGCCACCAAGACTTTAGAGGGAACAGCTATAGAGGGGCAGAGGACAGTGTTATGAAGGGGGGCAGAGGACACTACATACTGTGAGGGGGAGGTGCAGAGGACACTGCTATTGAGCAGGCAAAGCACACTAATGGGGGGGGGATGGCAGAGGACACTGCTATGGGGGGGCAGAGGGCACTATAGTGAGGGGAGAGGGGGCAGAGGACATTACTGTGTGTGTGGGGGGGGGATGCAGAGGACAGCGCTATGCGGGTTGAGCAGAGAATACTACTGTGGGGTGGTGCAGAGGACACTGCTATAGGGGAGCAAAGGACACTACTATGGGGGAAGGGGATTGCAGAGGACACTGCATTGGGGGGAGGGTGGCAGAGGACACTGCATTGGGGGGCACAGGACACTACTGTGGGGGTTTGCAAAGGAGATTACCGTGTGGGAGGGCAGAGGACATTACCGTGTGTGTGTGTGGGGGGGGGGGGGGGGTGTGCAGAGGACACTACCTTGGGGCTTTATTTTTCTTTTTTTTCTGTCTCGAAAATTGAGTAGCCTGAAGATGAGGGTGCGGGGAGGGGAGCCCACGGGGTTAGGAGCAGGCAGAATCCTGTGAGCCCTCGCCACAACATAGTGCGGGGGGGGGACTGTGCAGCCCGGAGAAGGGAACAGAGCAGGTCCTCCACGAAAGCAGTAGGGTTTTTCCCCTCCACTCCTTCAGGCAGTTATTCCTGAGATTTCTGTTTTCCGCATCGTCCATCTTATATTCAAGTGCCCGTACCTTAGATCGCAGTGTCTGTAAAGAGGCTGCATGTTCCACCATGGTGTCTTCCGTATGACTGACCGGCTGCTCCAGCTCAGTCACACGGGTACGGATCTTTTCCAGATTCTGTCTGATGAGTCCCACGTCTAGCTGCACCTCCTCAATCTACCCCGTTAGTGTAGTCTGACATGAGGCGATAGCAGCCATCACCTCCTGAAAGCCAAACTGTGATGAGGCGGCCGGCTCCTCCATCTCTGTCTGAGAAGCCATGTTGGCTTTAGCACGCGGGGGAACCGCCACGTAGGGCCTCGGGGCCAGGGAAACCTCCTCAGATATCGGAGGAAAACTGAGTTTTTTCCCCTTGTAGTGCGATCTGGTAGATCCTCGGGTCATGTAGAGCTGATCTGGTAAGCAGGGTAACCGAATAAGGTGCTCCAGATACCCGATAATAGACCACAGGCCAGCAGAGCTCCAGTCAGTGCGACCTCTCACAGCGCCATCTTGGCCATGCCCCTGCTGATTAATATTACTGATCTTCATTACAGCATCCCTCCTATCATGCCTAAAGTGAAAAGAAGCACTGGTGACATTGTTGTTTTTTTTCATAACTGCTGTGCCTGATAAAACATCAGTCACATTTCTCCCTCCAGCTCTGATATTTTCCTGGGAATGAATACCAAGTTAAATGTTTTGTCTATTACTACAATTTACAAAATCTTCTGACCTTCACTTATACAGTAGCTAAAAAAATACTGTAAAAGGGAACATCACACCTTTCTTTCACCCTCCCACAGCAGGGTTTGCTAACACTATTTCTAGCAACAGCAACTTGATTAATTAGATGAGGAAAGTGATTAGAGCTTGGGAGGGTTCAAATTCCAACATTGTGATCTTCCTCACTGGCAGTATCAAGCAAACCACTTTATATTAAGATATCTGCCGAAGGCAAAAAAAAAAATACATTTGGATTTAGAAGAATAGTGTGGTTCTATTCAGTCTCCAACAGTGCTATTCCAGCAAGATTAGGATCTCTGTTTTAGTGGAATCTTTTGTTTTGCAAGGACTAGCTGAATGCCAGCATGTTACTACGGTCATACTTGTTTCTTCATAACACAGTATGCTTAAGGAAAATAAAATTGTTAACCTGATTTATCACTCATACTTTGAAGTGGACCTATATTTAGATGTTAACTTAAAACCCACAACCTTCCTGATGGATACATATAGAGAGTGGAAAGAGTAAAATACTGTATTTATTGGCGTATAACACGCACTTTTTCACCCTGAAAATCGAGTGAAAAAAGTGTGTGCGTGTTATACGCTGATACTGCAATTTGGGCTGCCTAGGAGGGAACCGAGAGGGGGGCAGGACGAGCGCCGTCAGATTACATACAGCGAGAATCTCCTGTTTACTCAGTGGCCTCTGTAATAGGAAGTCCCATCTCCTGGGCTGGCATTGGACCAGTGTTCTGTCTATCATAGAAGCCGGTCCAGGAGGCGGGACTTTGTATTAAAGAGGCAGCCGATTAAACAGGAGATTTGCGCTGTATGTAATCTGACAGCGCTCGTCCCACCCCCCTCCCTTTCCCCTCCGAGGCAGCAGTAATCTGAGTTGAGGCTGCAGATGGGCATTGATCAGGCTGCATTGATGGCAATGGCAAGGCTGCAGATGGGCATTGATCAAGCTGCATTGATGGGCAATTGTGAGGCTGCAGATGGACATTGATCAGGCTGCAAATGGGCAATGGTTAGGCTGCAGATGGGCAATGGTGAGGCTGCATTGATGGGCACTGACCCTTATTTTGCTTCAATGTTCTTTATTTAAAATTTAAGTTTTTTTCCTGAAACTTCCCTCCTAAAATGAAGGTGTGTGTTATATGCCTGTGTGTGTTATATGCCGATAAATATGGTAATTATTTGGTCATGTGATTCCCTGTTGAAATAGATTATTAGCATTTAAACTGGCTGATCCTCCCTTTAGCAGAGATTATGTATTATGATTATGTAACCAAATGCCAAGGAGCAGATTTTTTTTGGAAAGTTACATAATTCAAACTTTCGATTACACTTTATCTATTACAGCAAGATTATTAATATAACTTTACTGGGTAACTGTACTACTAGATTAAATTCTTTACTTGGCTGCAAATTATTTTGACATGTTATGTGTATTAAAATAATCAATATCATATACATGGAGCAGTTACCTTTAAATTGTCTTTTTCAGTGGTCTATATATATTCGTGCTGCTGTCCGGAAAGAAAAAGGACTGCCAATTTTAGTGGAGCTCCTTCGAATAGACAATGACAGAGTGGTGTGTGCTGTTGCTACTGCTTTACGGAATATGGCCTTAGATGTTAGAAATAAAGAACTAATAGGTAAGTAGGTCTATTGTGGTTTTTTACTAAATGTAACATCAATTGCTGCATATTTTAATCACTTAAACATATCAATATACTTTTAATTAAGACCATAGGAAAAGTTTTCGGTGAGTATAAAATTGAGATTTAATGTAGATATACATTCTTAATTCATTAGAGAGAACAAAGAGCAAAATTCAAATGCATAACACAGTAACCCTTATTACCCATAGCAATTAGATTTTCCTTTCTCTTTATTGTTCATTGAGGAACACAGGACAGTGGTAATTCTTGGAAATGTGGGTTACACTGCTGCTTTCAGGAGGTTTGAACAGTGGCAAAACATTAAGCCAGCCCTGTAGATCCCCACCTTCAACCTCAGACATTTTGTTAGTGTTCAATTGGACGCCTTTTCTTCATCTCTGCGCTAGGTTTATTTTTTATTGTGATTTCTCTTTTCTATCAAGATTCTTATTACACCATGGATGTTTTTCTGTGTTAACTTTAAGCCATATATTACATAAACTACTTAAGCTAGTTTCTCCACTGCAGCTATCTGGAGTGGTGTATTCTCAGCAACAGCTTTGGAGGCCATGTCTAGACCCCGATGGACCAAAGATTGCGGGGCTATCCTGGAGTGTTACCTTCTATCACTAGGCTCTGCTTTGAGCTTTCCAGACCTTAGTGTGCTGTTAGCCACAGAGTGCTTTCCAGGTCCAGAGCCATGATATAGACGTGGTATAGGTGCCATGCAATCTGTGTGTACTGTGCACAAAGTGTTTTTATCAAATCCAGAGCCTTAGCACAGTCCCTATTGCTGCTATTTTCTCCTGGGCACTTTATTTCCATTTTCAAACAAATTAGTTGTGGTTATTCTGCCATTTTTGAGTCCTCTCAAGTTCATGTAACATTTGAGCCCTGGCCAAAGGGAATACTTCTGACCACCCAAACATGGAAGCTTTGTATTATCGTGCTTAACAAACACCAATATTCAAAGTTTTATGACTTTTGGTTCATTGGTTTGGTGCCCTCTTTGAACTTTGTACACCTGCAGGGACCGAGTCCTTGACAATTCACTGAATATGCTTATGGGCATGGCAAACATTGACTTAGTATACCATTTTGACTATTAGACTCTGCATTGTGGCACTTTCCAGACCTTCTGTACTGTGTCAGTGACCCCCAGAGCCTGTTTCCTCTGAATTCACAGCAGTGGCACACCTGCTTGTGTAACCCAGTCTCTGTTGTCTCACTTGGTGAATAATATGGTCAGACTGCGGCATATGGATATTTTCTCAGTGTATTTTTGGAAAACATAACCGCACCACACTTATTTGGTAATTTATGGGTTAATATGGTTTGTATAAATCAACCAGTGCCGTGCTACGTGAGTGATAATAAATGCATACAAATATAAGTGACAATGGTCAGTCCATGACAGTGTCCATATAAAAATAAATGTGATGCACCCAAGTGCACCTTCCACTGTGATAATACAAGATGTGCCATTACCGGATGCCTAGACTCCACGTTATAGAAACCTAGTCTGACATGGATTCACACATCATGAAGGATCCATCCACTGGGTATGAAGGGGGATAACCTCACAGCCAACAGTGTTGGTTGTTCACTCTCTCTTGTGAATTTTATATAAAAAGGGGAGAAAGTTGCCACATAGTGTAAAACTGTGGTGGTTGTATTGAAAAAATGCTTTAAAAGTTTTTACAGGTCCAATAAAGTGCAATACATGAATAAAAGTTCCTACATAAAAATCTGCAGATCTGTATCAAAGTACCGTGATGTAGTTGGACATCCAGCTCTGGCTCAGCCCTTCCTTCTCTGAGCCGGCTGCTCAGCTGTCAGCTGCCAGATCCTAGCTCTCCATAGTGACTCACCTGTTGATATCCTGCTCATCAGTTCTGCTTACTTAAGCTATCCAGCCCAGATGATCTCTGCATTCGCCATGGTCACATTTATAGAGACACTTTCCTGTGTTCCTGTTAAAGACTTGCCTGGCTGACATTCCTTCTGGCCCCAGATCCTGCTTGCTGTTCTACTACACTGATCTCTGGCTCCCTGACGTTTTGGCTTGTCTGACTATCCTTTCCGGTTCCTGAACTCTGGCTATGTTTTGACTACGTTTACTCTGTTTACCTTTTTTTATTAATATTATTAAACAAGTGTGATTTAACTGTACTCCTGTCTTGGTCTGATTCATGGTTTCTGACAGTAGGCAAAGGCCATGAATTCAGAAGATGCAGTTAATCCACTTGATGTTAATATTTTTTCCAGATTGGATGACCAGGATCACTGCATGGATCAATTTGCCATGGTTTTACAGACGCTCCTGAGTCGCATCTGGAATCTCCCACTGTGGCCACTCCGGTCGAACCTGTGTTGCAGGCCGACCCTGCTGTTGCCCCAGCCTCTGTGCAGACAACACAGGAATTCCCCCTGAGGAAGATACAACATTTCCCAGTATCGGCACATGTTGGGGAGGGGACAGGACGGTTTGTGAGACAGTGGAGTGATCTCAGAGCGGGAGAGGACACACCAGTACAGCGCATTTATATTTGTTTGGCTTGATACAGAGTGGTGCCCTCATAGCACCTATTAAATGTGAGTATCCTAAGTAATAAAACTTTTAAAACAGTAATACACTATCCAGTTTCCTCTGCATCCAAGGATCTAAATGCTGAACATAAATCCAGAGGTGGTTTAAAAGCGTATTTTGACCGAACTTAGGTGCAAGGTCACATGCTCTAAGGTGAGCGCATACACCAAAGGGTAAGCACAAGAGTGGACACAAGCACTTTCCTGTTATATCATCTGTTTTATCATCTGCAATGAGCACCAGAAGAATGGAGTAGCTATGAATGGACTTTATGCTGCGATTTTATGGACACGGGTTAATGCATGAATTAGTTTGGCACAAGAGCACTTTAAACACGGTTCACTTTATTTCTATATTGATTATTGTGAATTGATGCACTTTATATAGATTTATGTAAATTACAGGTTGCCACTGCAATTGTCTCAGTATTGCAATTATCGCACAGGGTTGCAAATTTCTCTATTGCATATGAATGCTACATGTGTATATAGAGGTGTGTATGCTACACAGGTTGTCATTGGGAGGATCGCATAGGATTGCAATTTTTATTGTTCATGATCGCAACTTATAATTGCATAAGTTTGCATTATTATATTCACTAGATTTTTTATATAGGAATAGAATATCTCACCACCACTATTTAACTGTAGCCAGTAATATTATGATTTAGTACGGTTACCGTCTGATTATATTTGGATAGCGCAGCATTATATTGGTACAAAACTTTTTGGCACGAGCATATGGGACGTGATCAATGCTAGCATATGTCCTTTTATCATCTGTAATTATCATTTGGATTTTCACATGGTAGCTCACAAGATTCTGTTTGTTTTTTAGACCCGCCTCGAGTATTACCTCTATAAGACGTATGTCTGGTTTCGCTCCGCTTCCCCAACGATTTTGGGGTGATCCAGTTCAATGCAGAGGGTTTCTCAACCAGGTTGAGATATACTTTGGGATGCTGCCCCAGGCGTTTACCAAGGACAGAAGCAAAGTAGGTTTCGTGATATCGTTACTTTCTGAGAGAGCCTTGGCCTGGGCAAACCCTCTATTGGAGACGCAAAAACCCGTTGTCTTGAGTTACCCAAACTTTTTGGCTTCCTTTAAAAGGGTATTTGACGTTCCCGCACTTTCCATTTCTGCTGGCAAAAGCCTCATGTCCATCAAACAGGGTACGAGAACTGTTGCCGATTAAGCCATTGACTTCCACGAAGCCCTCGTGGCTGCTTTTTCTCACAGTCTCTCGGATAACATCAAAAATGAGATAGCAGCCCGAGACATACCCACTGAGCTGGAGAGGTTGATCTCGTTTGCCATGTTTATTGACTCCAGATTCCGAGAGAGACCTTCCTTTAAGGAGTGCTTGCAGAAGCCTCCTGTGCCTTTTGCTCTAAGCTTTGCAGTCCCGTGCCTCCCTCACCTCCCATACCTCCTTGTTGTACCAAGTCTGTCAGTGAAGGTGAACCCATGCATTTGGACTTTATACATCTCTCTGCGGAAGAGAGAACCTTTATTATTTATTTATTTATTAGAGAGATTGTGCCTTTATTGTGGCCAGGCAGGTCACTTTTTGAAGTCATGTCCTACCCGTCCAGGGAATGCCCAAACCTTGAGGTCCTGTCATGGACAGACCTTAGGTGGCGTTGTTTCGTCCCCAGTTATTCAGAAGGATAAGCCCCTGGTTCCAGTTACCCTTTCTCGGGCTGATTCATCCATTGAAATACAGGCTTTAATCGACTCTGGGGCTGCAGGCCTGTTCATTGATGCTGCCTTTGTATCGAAGCACTCGATTCCGCTGCAGCTGCGTGACACTCCACTTGCGATTGAGGCTTTTGACAGGAGAACTCTACAGCCTGCCCACGTGACTCATGAGACTGTTCCGCTGTCCATGGCTATAGGGGCTCTTCACCATTAGATAATCCAATACCAAGTTATTTCCTCACTTAAGTTTCCACTGGTCATTGGTTATCCATGGTCAGACCTCTTACCGTGGGCGGAGTTTGCTCACAATAGTGCCTTGAATTCAGCTTCCCGATTGTCCCTGTTTATGGCGAACTATGGTTTCCAACCTTTCATGTTGGCTGACTCATTTGTTCCACAGAGTATTCCTGCATTAGAGGAGCATCTTCGTGGTCTTCATTCCACTTGGGCACAAGTCCAGGAGGCTTTGCGACATGCTAATTATAGGTACAGACTCCATGCTGACCGCAGACGCCTGCTGGCGCCTTCCTACCGGGCTGGGGACAGGGTCTGGCTGTCATCTCGCAACCTCCGACTTTGTGTTCCCTCCCTGAAGTTCGCACCTCGGTTTATTGGGCCTTTCCATATTCTCCGCAGAATTAACCCAGTGGCTTACGTGTTAGACCTTCCTTCTGATATGTGTATCTCAAATATATTTCATGTCTCCTTATTAAAACCTTTGGTCTGCAACCGCTTTACCACCTCAGTGCCATGTCCTCACCCTGTACAAGTTGAGAACCATGAGGAGTATGAAGTACTGTCCATTGTTGACTCCCTCCCATAGGTTCCGTTAGCGCATACAGTACCTGGTGCATTGGAGAGGGGACTGTCCGGAGGAACGCTTTTGGGTTTCATCCTCAGACATACATGCCCTTGTCCTCCGTGATTTCCATAGACGTTTTTCCCTCAAGCCTGCTGGTCCTCCAAGGGGGAGGGGTGGTTGAGGAAGGGGTACTGTCAGAGCTAGGCTCAGCCCTTCCTTCTCTGAGCTGGCTACTCAGCTGTTGGCTAATTGCCAGCTCCTATCTCTCCACAGTGACTCACCTGTTGATGATATCCTGCTCATCAGTCCTGCTTATCTAAGCCATCCAGCCCAGATGATCTCTGCCTTCGCTTTGGCCACATCTCTAGAGACTCTCTCTTGTTAAAGACTTGCTTGGTTGACATTCCTTCTGGCTCCAGATCCTGCTTGCTGTTCTACTACGCTGATCTCTGGTGTAGAGATCGTTTTGGCTTGTCTGACTATACATTCCAAGTCCTGAACCCTGGCTATGTTTTGACTACGTTTACTCGGTTTACCTTTTTTTTTATTATTAAACAAGTGTGATTTAACTGTACTTCTGTCTTGGTCTGATTCATGGTTTATGACATCACCGTGTCTCTAGTCTGGATGCACTGCCTTCCTATAGTAAATACAATAAGTCCAGGACACAGTTGGGGGACCAGGACACAGGTTCCCTTGATGACAATGTATGGTGCCTTGTGGGAAACCAAAAAGCAGCTGTGTGGAGCTTCCGCACCAGGAGCTGTGTCGGAAATGAAACAAAAACAATACTCAGAAAAAAACTGCCTCAACCAGAAGCGCTGAAAGGAAGCTACTTTAGGAAGAAAGCAGATGATCGACTTAAAACAGTCTCTGATAGTGCTGATATAGTAAAAGCAAAAGGAAGTTAATTAAAACAATGATGTGATCAATAAAAAACAACAATAAATTAAAATGTAGTGTGGAGCTGGCTATTGTGCCTGCAATTCAGAGACATTATGCAGTGCTGTTAATATGGAGCTGTCTCCCTCTAGTGTTGGCTTGAAATCCATTTGTAATTTCCTGACAGACAGAAATTAGAGCCAACAAAAGCATTGTGGGATGTGTAGTGCAGAGTGCTGGGGTTTCAATTTCAGCAGGACTGGCCTGAACTACAACCACCAGATTGCTGAGGAGGAAAGAACAGACTGCTGGGAGGGGATGTAAAAAGGCTGGCTTAGGCCTAGATCGCTATCTTGGGATGTCGGCCTGGATCTGCCAGCAGGAGTTCTGTGACAGTGTGAGCAGCGGCCAGATTGGGGCCTGCACAGACAGGAGCCATACAGCTGCATCCAGAGGGACATCTGTGGACAGCATTGCTTCCTAGCTGCAGTGGTCTGGAGGTTCATCCAGATCCTTCAGCGTTACTTGCACTTCAGATCCGGGTAGGCCGCAACGTGGTGTGATTGCAGGATCCCTGAGCCAGGACCCAGAGGAAAAGCCCAAAATCATCATCCTCATCATCTGCAAAATTTCCAGCAACTTCTGTGGTGAGTGGGCACCTGCCCATTTGAATGCATAGACACTGCATACAGACATTACTGTCTTTGCCCACATTTATGAGTCCCACAGGAAGCAAGCTCTTTATCACCAATAGACACTGTACGCAGACATCTGTGCTTTGCTCACATCCCTGTCATCTGTGACCCTATTGGATACAATAACAACAACCTATATGGTGACCATGTGATATCAGGTTATACAGGAAAAGTTTGCAATTACAAGAAGTTGATTACACAACAGCTAAATCTGCTCTGTTCTACTACCACTACCAAAGAATTATTTCCTACATCATACTTGAGTGCTAGCTGAAGATTTGTCAGATTCCACCGAGTTATCATTAACCCCTTTTTGTTCTTTCCTCATCTTCCTAAGAGACTACTATTTAGCACAAAGGGGGCTGCTTGCATTTTTCTGGAACTCTGTTTAAAGGAGCCAGCCAACCTTAAAGTGTAACTAAACGCACAACAGTAAAATCACTCTGTATATGCAGCATAGCAAACTTGTTATACTCACTGTGGAACTTAAGGGGTTAATCCTCTGCATTGTGTAAAAAGGCTGTTTTATCCTGTATGCAAAGATCCTCCCCCTCCTGCACTGTCTATCTGGGGAAGGCCAGCTAACACAGGCAGGGTAGTCGACCTGCACATGCTCAGTTGTGTCTTTTATGCTGGAGAGAACATTTACTTGTTCTCAGAGCTAGCCAGTGCACATGATATTGACATCACACATGTGGGCATGTATATGTATACAGGCTATAGTTGGAAATCTCCTCCTACCTGAACTCTCAGTACTGAAGAAACTCTGCAGTTTATCATCATGTAACCGTAGTATACAGATCATCCAACTATTTTTTCATATTACTGGGTTTAGTAATGATGATAAACAAAACAGTTTGTTGAATGTTTGTCAGTAGTTGATGTTAAAGGCCTGTGGGTTGAGGAGATAAGAGGCGAGTGGTCTGACATAGTCCTGTTAAGTGCTGTTAAGTATCAGTCCCCTGCTTCTCTGCTGCCTGTTTACAGTTCAAGGTTTCAAGGATTTAAAAGGGAAAATGTACCGTGTTTCTTTGCATTTCTTTCATGTTGCTAAGTAGGAGTCTTTAGATTAAACAATCACATCACATACTCATGCTGTATTAGTTCTAATAAGTACCTTTATTATGCATAGTCTTATGTTATGCTTTTCTATGTGCCCATTTTTCCTCAGTAAACAAATCTAAATCGTTTTACTGACATTGTGTAAGTTCATTATTTTGGTGATAGTAAAAATTGCTGAACCCAGGGTGTCAGAGGTCTTACAGAGTCAGGGCAACCAGTGGGTTACAGATTCTACCAGCTTTTGTGTATCGCTACCCCCTTACGAGGGTAGCGATACACAAAAAAAATCTTAGGCAGATGAAATTGCTAGTCAGCGTGAACAACACTGTGTGAGTACCTTAGCAAGCAATGGGCTTGCAAGTGATCCAGCCCTATGGAACGGTGTTGCGATCAAGCTGAGCTCCTTATCTGTGATGAGCAGAACCCAATGTAGGGGGATGGGTGTCAAGCTGGGTAGATGGAGTAAACCGTCAGGCTAGGGGACACACGGAGGATAAGCAACGGCTCAGCCGCTTGAAGGAGAGGAGCTAACCGGCAGCTGTGTGGATAGGCAGATGGAAACGCCCAAGCATGACGTCATCCTCTCGGGGAAATACTGATCCAAAATGAGGCTTGGTACACAGAGGTGTAGATGGAACACAAGCCGGGGGAGAGAGTGCAGTGATGGTTGCTGTCGTCCTGACTATAGTGAGTTTGTAGCCCGTCTGAGTACACAAGACATTACCACACTTTGGAATTTTTTGGGACGCATGTTGCTGTAGGGTTGTCATGCCTGGAGATCACTGATGTCTGATTTAACAGACTTTCACATATATTCTAATCTAAGGTGTCAGTTTGTGTTATTTGCTATAACTGAACGTCTCATATTGGCAGTGCCTCAAATTTGTGTATCTATGTTAGAGTGGGCTGAAAAGAAGCCACCCAATATTATGGTCGAACCCTCATAACCTAAAGCTTTTAGAACAAATGCCTAAGGCATTGCGTTTTAGCTGTAATTATCTATTACAAGTGTAGCACCCCCTTGTGTACATAGCTGGTATTATTAGGCAAATTTAGTTGTACTCCACTTTAGTCTGTAGAGTCAGTTGAATTAGGGTCAAATGAAGTTCAGTTTAGTTCAGCCGGCAGGCTGAGACTATTTCGCCTCTTCCTGGCTTCTGGAAGCTTCTAGTAAGTTCCAGAACTCAGTGGGTGGAGTATGGAGATAAGAGACTGAATATTCAAGGGATCTCTGCCAATCCCTGGGCAAGGATGGCCCACAAGGTGGGGAGATGGCCCTTAAATATTGTAGAGCCTGGCCATGCTGGGAGAGATTCAAGGATCTAGAGGCCTGGAGGGGACCCCTGTGTTGAGGGGCTCTGCCTCTAGACAAAAGGCCAACAGTGATGTTGAGAAAGAAAGAGAGAGAAGAAGGAACCAAAGAGGAACCCTCACCCCTTTCAGTCTCAGTCAAAATAAAAAGGGACTGAGTGAATAAACCTTCACATTGCCCCCCCCCCATAGCCTACAATGGGGTTTGCAGCCAAGGGCAATATTCAACTAGCATAACCAAGAGACAGAGAACTGTTTTTTTTTCCCACAATAATTTATTGAAAAACAAATGGAGGTTTACAATGTTAAGCAGAGGATAGAGTTATCAATTTCAATCATAGGTATAACAGTTGTAGTCAGAACAAACAAAAGTAACTGGCTATAATGATTCTCTAATCTAGAAATCGACAACAAAACGATTATTGAGTAAGACACAAGATACGATTAGGTTGTCAGTGTTTAACCACTTCAATACAGGGCACTTATACACCTTCCTGCCCAGACCAATTTTCAGCTTTCAGTGCTGTCGCAGTTTGAATGACAATTGCGCGGTCATACAACACTGTACCCAAACAAAATTTTTATCATTTTGTTCCCACAAATAGAGCTTTCTTTTGGTGGTATTTGATCACCTCTGCGGTTTTTATTTTTTGCTAAACAAATAAAAAAAGACAGAAAATTTTGAAAAAAAATAAAAGTTTTTTGCTTTTGTTTCTGTTAAAAAAATTTTGTAAATAAGTACGTTTTCTCTTTCACTGATAAGCTCTGATAAGGCGGCACTGACAGGCACTGATAAGCGGCACTGATGGGCACTGGTAGGCAGCACTGATGGGTGGCACTGATATGCAGCACTGATGGGTGGCACTGATATGCAGCACTGATGGGCATTATTAGGCGGCACTGATGGGCACTCATGGGTGGCACTGGGTGGCACTGGTGGGCACTGATAGGTGACACTGTTGGGCACTGAAAGGCTGCAAAGATGGGTTATTATGGGTGGCACTGATGGGCACCACTGATGGGCACTGATACGTGGCACTGATGGGCATCCCTGGTGGCACTGGCAGTGGTAGCCATTGTGAGTGGGCACTGATTGGCAGCTGCCTGGGCATTGATTGGCAGCTGCCTGGGCACAGATTAGTATTTCCCTGGGGGTCTAGGGGGCCTACCTGGTGGTCCAGTGTGGATGGCCATCCTGGTGGTCCTGGGCGGCTTCCCTGGTGGTCCTGGGCGGCTTCCCTGGTGGTCCTGGGCGGCTTCCCTGGTGGTCCTGGGCGGCTTCACTGGTAGTCCTGGGTGGGATCCGAGGGGGGCTGTGCTGATAAACAATCAGCACAGACCCCCCCCCTGTCAGGAGAGCAGCCAATCGGCTCTCCTCTACTCGCGTCTGTCAGACGCGAGCGAGGAAAAGCTGATCACGGGCTCTTCCTATTTACAGTGTGATCAGCCGTGATTGGACACGGCTGATCACGTGGTAAAGAGTCTCCATCAGAGACTCTTTACCTAGATCGGAGTTGCGGTGTGTCAGACTGACACACCGCAACAACGATCGCTGCAATGTGCGCCCCCCGGGGGCGCGCAGTGGCTTAATATCCTGAGGACGTCATATGACGCCCAGTCACGATATTGAAACCACTTTGCAGCCGTCATTTTGCTATATGGCGGGTGGCAAGTGGTTAATATAATAACAAGCCTTCTGTCTGGTGCTAAAATAAATTGGGGTATGCTTGGTTAATTTAGTTGGGTATTTAAGCATTTGTATGATAACTGCGATTATTGAATGTGATATATTGCCTACTTAAAGAGGAACTGCAGTCTGCTCACATAATTTGTAATAAAAACATATTTGCCATTCTGAAACTTCCCTCCAACCACTTTGCATATTATTTTAGATATACTGTGATTCTGTACTTGCCAAATATGCTGCAGAAATCTCCTTCCACTGAGTCTGGCTGCATCTATTTTAACTGTGGGCAGCTGAAGCTGCTGCCTGTTCACTTCCTGGATACAAAGATACACAGAGACACACCTCCAGCTCTGCAGCTCTCATTGGACTTCTTATGACTCATCCCCCTCCCCTCTTGGCAAACTCATGAGTGTTAGAGAGAGCTGTGCATGATGTCATAAGCCTAGGCTTTTTACCAGACAAGAAACAAGAAGTGGGTTTTATAAGGAAATTTACTGGCAGAAAATAAAATGTTTTGCTATCCAAAGTTTAAACAACAAGAGCAGAAGATTTAATAAATGGAAAGATGAAAAAATTACTGAAGTTCCACTTTAACATACGACCAAACATGGTCGGTTGTCAGTGTTCAATGATATGAAGAGCTAATATGTGGGTAGGGTATTCAGAAATGTAAACCATAAAGGAGAAAGGGGGTAAAGAAGCAAGGAGTAGAGAGGGGGAGGGGGGCTTTATGCCTGCAACATAGAGAATACCCTTAAGGAGCATTTAATTAACTCACCTTTTGTAACTTACCTTGTTTTTTTTTTTTTTAACTCAAGGGTAGACACCTTTTCTTTGTAAGCATCCTAAAGGGGTTAATCTCGATTGCTTGGATGTGGTGTGGGCTGTTCGAATTTACCTCTTAGCTACAGCCTTCTTCTATAAGTCCAACTGTCTGCTAGACACTGGATCACCTGCTGACGGCACCGTGGTCCACTGACTTTAAGGATGCAGTTCTGGTGTCTGCCAGCGGGTGTGTCCTAGTAGCCAGCAGGCCTCTGGAATTAGTCTACACCTGGTGTTGGCTGCTGGGTGGGTATTTAACTCCTCCTCTAGAATTTCTTAGTGCCTCAGCATTTTACCTGTGTGCTCATTTGCACTGTTTTGCTGCCATTCATTCATTCCTGTCTTACCTGCTATTCCTTGCCAGTTCTCTTAGCCCTACTGCCTATACCTGCTTTCTATGCACCTCATTCTTATACTTTTGTTCCTGCTGCCTGTGCCTGCTTCCATGTACTCTCTTCCATGTACCTGATCCCCATTCTTGCCCTCGTCCTGACACACATGCTGTTTCTTGCACTTGTTGGTTTACCTGATTCCCCTTGCTACTTTCTATATAGTTTAGGTAGTTTAAACTTGTATATAGTTTTCACTTGTTTATACTATTAGTTATTAGTCAGGTTAGATTTATGGGGCGTACACACGGTCGGACTTTTCGTCTACAAAAGTCCAACGGACGCCGACGGACTAAAGCTGGCTGGTAATCCGATCGTGTGTGGGCTTCTTCGGACTTTCAGCGGACTTTTTCAGCCTCAAATCCGACGGACTTTAGATTTGAAACATGCTTCAAATCTTTACGTCGTAACTACGACGGACCCCGAAGTCCGCTCGTCTGTATGCTAGTCCGACGGACAAAAAAACGACGCATGCTCATAAGCAAAAACTAAACGGAAGCACTCGGTCTAGTAAAACTAGTGTTCGTATTGTAGGTAGCACATTCCTCACGCTGCAAAATCTGTGATCGTTGAATGCAGCGCATTTAATGTCTTCTTTACGAATGCTATAAAGAACGAAGATGTTTTGCTGTTCATATTCAAACAGAGTTCTCCCAAACAGATTTCTGAATTCTTTTTCTGTTTGATCTCATGAATGACATGGTATGCTTTTTCAAAACAATGTTTCCATACTAATAATACTTTTAAAATTTTTTTTTTTTTTGGTGGAGTCATCTTTTCTTGTAATTTTTATCCAGATATTTATTTTATGATTGTTGTGGAACTTTTTTTCTGTTTATCTATAATTTTTTTTGTAAAGTTACCACAGGGAACCCATTTTTATATATATTTGTTACATTTTTTTTAATGTTTGTAAAGTTACCACAAAGAACCCTTTATAATTTTTGTTTTTATAGTGATTTGTTATTTTTTTTTATATAAAGTTAACCCAAAGAACCGTTTTTGGTTATGTATCTTTTTTTTTTAAATACTTACCACTCGAACATTATTAACATTATTTTAATCTATTTTTGGTGTGTTTTTGCAAAATCAATGAGATTGTTGTCCCTTGTTAATTTAAAACATTGTGTCTAAAATCTATGATTTAAAATAAAAAACCTAAACTCAAAAAAGATCCATTTATTTATGGTCTAAATAAAATAAAGAGGAAGTCAACGCTGGAAAAAGTATGTGTACAAGAAAATGGGGATCTTGAGGAGTCCATATAAGAGGGAGCACAATCTGGTCCAAGAATCCCAGAGATCAACAGCACCAGCAGATGATATAGATGTCCCCAGACTGTGGTACTACAACAGCCTGCGTCTTCTGTCAGACCAGACTGAACCCAAGTCATCACTTTCTTCTCTTCCCTGCAGCCTTTCCTCCACGCTGCCCTGCAGCCTTCCCTGCAGCCTTCCCTGTAGCCTTCTTTCGAGGCTGTGGCTCTGGTGTTTCAGTTGTGGCAGGAGGAGGAGGAGGGGAGGCTGCCTCATGTAGTTGGGTGTTTCGTGTTAGCGTGCCCTGCAGCCCCTTCTGGATTGTTTCCCCAAATAGTCGCTCACAAATGAGGCGCTGCTCCCAATCCATTTGAAGAAGCCTGCTGGCTAAGTAGCAGCCATAGGACTCTTCCGCTTCGGGGGGGCTCTTTAAAAAACGGGTGGCCTCTTGCATGAGGCGCAGGGATGCCTCCTGTGTGACCGTCCCCTTCCTGGCCCTTTTTTTGGGAAGGTGGAGGGGAGGCACTTGGGATTCTGTCAGGCTCCTACTGGGCCCAGCCACCTCACTTGGCCCATCCACCTCACTTGGCCCAGCCAACTCACTGGGAGCAGCCACCTCCTGCCTGACACTGGGCCCAGCCTCCTCCAGGATGATGGTGAATCCGGCCTCCTCCAGGCTGTCCATGGGCCCGGTCTCCTCCTGCCTGCCACTTTCCCCACATTCCTCCTGGATGGACTCATCATGTGTATAAAAAAAGGACAATAGTTTTAGTATATTTTTTTGGGTTCATCAATGACACACAGTTTGCTTCTCATGACTAGCAAATTCAATGTGAATACATCTCTTTAATAAAAGAGTCTAATCAGACACCCTAATTATTTCAAGCAGGTGCCAAACATATTTAGCCACTACTGTCAATTTATATGTATACACAATTTTGAGGGCAAAATTATTTTAGACAATTATAACATCCAGTTAACACCATTAATATTAGTACAGTAAATATTTGTTAAAATAATTTACCTGACTCCAGATGGTCATATCCGGTTCATCCAGGATGGAAGACCCAGCTTGCTCCTCATCAGCCTCTGCTGGGGTGGAAGGAAGGGTGGAGGGAAGGGTTGAAAGTGATGCCCTGGCTTCAGTCTGGTCATCAAGAAAACGGAGTTGATTGTAGTACCACAGCCTGGGTACATAAACATCATCTGCTGATGCTCCTGATCTCATTGATTCCTGGATCTTCTTATGTTCCCTCTTATACATGTTCCTCAAGACCCCAATTTTCTTGAGCAATGTCTCCATTGTTGCTTCCGGGATGGTCGCCTGGACAAAGGCCAGAAGTCTCTCCAGCGTTGACTTCCTCACATGCTTTGCATAATACTGTGGGTGTTTCACCTCCCACAAATTCCTCATCTCTCTATATTTAGAAATAAAAGCAGTAAGGAACTCTGGATCCTTAAATAGGGGATTCATAATGTCTGTATAAAAGATGAAGTCACAAGACAAAAAACACTTTTATTGGGTTTCTGCTAAACCCTCATCATCTTATCCCT